>NW_021604708.1:481009-520166 GCF_004785775.1 Grammomys surdaster | reverse complement strand
ACCCTCCCTAAGCCATAGGAACACTGATGTCTAGGATGTTGGAGATGAGGGTTTAAGGGTGTTAATAATCAAAGTATAAGAAATACTGAAAATTACAGGTGGTATTTTTCTATGACAAAAGTATTTTATTTTGTTTTTTACTTCATTTAATCTAAAACCCCAACCTATGGAATGGTGCTGCTGACGTTTGGGGTGAATTTGGAATAAATATTCTTTTCTCAATTAAGCCTTTCTGAAAATGTCCTCATAGGGTTGGTCTCCTAGGTTATCCAAAATCCTGCCATGTTGATAGTAGAGATGAATTATATTTAATGTAATATTAGTACATGTCACATAACTAGGAATGGAAATGTAATCTTGAAAGATGCCACAGTGGATAAAGGTACTTGTTGCCATGCAGACATCCTGAGTTCCATCACTGAAACCCACATAGAATAAACGAGACAAAATCAATCCCCGGGTTTCTTCTGAAGTCCAAATTCACACACGGGCTCACACACATGTACACACACACACACACACACACACGGCATTCACAGAAACACACACAGAGAAACATACACATCAAGCAATAAATGTAAAAATTAAAAATATAGAATAATGATGAGAGGCCAGGTTTTTGTTTGGGCTTTGGAAGTCAGGAGTCATTTGGAGATGCCATTATGTTTTAAATCAAAGGGAGAAAATCTTTCTAGCCAGTAACAGCATGATTAAATATCCATGTTTTAACAAGGGTAATATAACTAGAGCCTACAAACTTGTTGCTAAATGGTGAGTTCCAAGATTTTCTGGATCTCTGCCTCTGATGCAGGCATTGCTATTTATGACTGTACTCATTCTTTGTTATGATGGCTACATAATCAAGTGTTTCTGCAACTAAAAAGCAACTAAGGTATCATAAGTTCTCATAAAAGTAGGATAAATCATACAAATGGTTAAATTTATAGTTGGTGCTTTATGTGGGGGAGTTCTCTAAGTATTTCGTAAGGGAATCATCATAGGTTCATTTTTGTAGGAGGCAGAGGACACTATGTCTTGGTAAGAACTAAGAACCTCACATCTGCATTGCAAGTGGAAGAAAGATACAAATTCTTCCTTTTAATCCGAGTGACATCATTCTAATGAAGAGTTATACACAGTGGACAGATTCTAATAACTACCAGAACTTAGTATATTCAAGAAATCTAGCATTTCCTTGTAATATCCATGTCACTTAAAAGCACAACTCAGCTAGAAACATCTTCGAAGCAAAAAGAAACCCAATCTCAGTATGTGATGTAGTGTTTTCTCTTTTTGTAATCAAAATAGCTATTTTTAACATAAAATATATTCTGCTTATCATTTTTCCCTCCCTCTCCTCCTCCTACTTCCTCCCCACCCTTTCTTCTGGATCTACTCCCTTTATCTCTTTAGCAAACAGGAATAAAAAATGAAACAAAGTAAAATAAAACAAAAACAAACAATTTGAATAGGATAAAACAAACAGAGGAAAAAGAAAATGCAGAAGAAACATATACAGACATAGGTATACAGACATAGAAATCTCATTAATACACACAACCAGAAGCCATAATATATATGGAAACGATCTGTAACTTTAAAAAGAAAAGCCTGACCACATTATGAGACAAAGATTCCCTAAAAATTCATTAAGATTGCATTTTGTTGGTCATAAATGATGGGCATGTAAGCCATCGTTAAGAGTAATTTGTTTCTACAGAAAGTCATCCTTGGAGAAACTAATTTTCATTTGGATGTGATTATCAATTGTCCCTAGCTTCTGAGTTAGTAGTAAGGGCAAGTGTACATTTCCCCTCTCAGCAGTGGGATTCGAATCTGTCTCAGACATAAGTAGACACTGTGAATGCTGTCACAGTCTTTGCAAGTTCACATATACTTCAGTTGTCCTGTTTTTAGAAAACCATAATTGTTTGATGTCATTAATATACCCTGTCTCTTAAACTCTTTTTACAGGGTTCCCTGAATCCTTAGTGGAGAGGTTTTATGCAGATATCCCATGTATGGCTGAGTGTTTCAATTTTCTCACTGTCTACCCATTGGTGGACTGTGTGTCTCTGTTCTTGTACCTATCTACTGCAGGAGAAAAATGTTCTAATAATAGCTGAGCAAGGCACTGATCTTTGAGTATAATAGAATGTTGTTAAGAGTCATTTTATTACTATATTTCTTAGCATAACAATAGTATTTGATTTTCCCTTAGATCCCTGACCAATCTCCTCTTATGTTCTGGGCCACAGAAGCAGCTTTGGGTATGGATTCTACCTCATGAATTGGGCCTCTAATCAAATCAGATTTGATTGCTTATGTCCTTAAGCTTTGTGCCATTATTGCACCAGCTATCTTGCGTCCAGGTAACCACTGTAGATAAAAGATTTTTTAGCTGGTTTGGTGACAACCTTTTTCCTTTAGTAGAGCAAGCAAAGTATGTACCAGCACCCTGAACATTAATCCATAGGTTTGCAGTCTCTTGGTAGTAAGCAGCTCAACATTTTAATCAGTTGTGTCAGTGGTGACTTCAGCAGTAAGACATTATCATCAGTTTGGGGAGAGCAATCAACAACTTCAACAATAGCCAAAAATTCATGATGAGTTTTGGGTTTTCCATAGCATCCCTTTAGTCAACAACTTGATTAGATCTAATCCATTCAAAATCCTGGAAACTTCATTTGTTGATGAGAGAGAGATGTCCAGTTGGGGATTTGTTTCAACAATTCTTTGGCAATTTCACTTAGGTTGCCTTCATATTTGTATATGTTTTAGGAAGATTCTATTTTATTAGGATTCCATAAGACCCCTAAAATGGCCCTTAGTTGTAGCTGGCCCTCTCTATGTTTCCCCTTTCATCGTCTCTCATCCTTCCCCCCATTTGAACCTACCATTCCGGCCACTGCACCCCTAGTACATTCATAACTATTCTATTTCCATTTCCTACAGAGATCTGTGCCTTCCCCTAGTACCTTACTGACTACCTAACCTCTGTGGTTACACAGATGGTATTTTGCCTGTCAGTTACTTAGGAGCTATCATCCACATACAAGTGAATGATAACCTATCTGTCTGTGTTTGGGTTACCTTGTTTAGGATGATTTTTTTTTAGCTTTGTCCATTTAACATGTAAATCCATGATTTAATTTTGTAACATCTGAGTAATATTATATAACTGTGTAAATGTGCCTCTTATTTTCTGTATTCATTCATCAGTAGACGCACATCTTGATTGCTTTCAAATTCTGGCCATTATTAATATAATAGCAATGAACATGGTTGAACAAGGGTCTATATAGTAGGATGATATATTCTTTGGGTATATGCCCCAAAATGGTCTAGTTGGATCTTGAATAGATCAATTCCCATCTTCCTGAAATCACACTGATTTTACAAAGTGATTTTGATTTGCATTTCCCTGATTATAAGAGGTATCCCGCATTTTAATGTGCCCTTCAGCCATTTGATTTTCTTCTTTTGAAAATTCTCTATTTATATCTGTGGCCCATTTTTAACTTGTAATTTGTTTTCTTTATTTTCATGTTTTGAGTTCTTTATATACTTTAGGTATTAGCCTTCCATTGGATGTACATCTCATAAAAATCTCTTTCTATCCTATAGTCTGACACTGAGTCAAAATTGTGGTATCCCTTGCTATACAAGTACTTTGAATTCCATGAACTTGCATTTATTAATTGTTGCTCTTAGCACCTGTGTGACCAACATAGTTTTCTGTTTAGAATGTCATTTCCTGTGCCAAGGAATTCAAGACTATTCCCCACTATTTCTTCCATCAAATTCTGTGCATTTGGTCTTATGTTGAGTTCTTTGATCCATTTGTAGTTGAGTTTTATGTCCGGCGATAAGTATGCTTCTGTTTACATCCTTTAACATCCAGCTTTATCCGCACAATTTATTGATGATGCCATTTCCCCCCAATATGTGATTCTGGCTTCTTTATCAAAAATCAGGTGTCCATAGGTGTATGGATTTTTATCTGGGTCTTCAATTTCATTGATCAATGTGTTTAATTTAGGAAATGCCATGCTGTGTTTTATTACTATAGTTCTGTAGTAGAATGTGAGATAAGGGATAGTGATAACTCCAAAGTTATTTTATCATTTAGGAGTGCTTTACTATTGTCTTTGTGAGGTATTTCTATTGCTGTGAAGAGATGACACGACCGTGGTAACTCTTATAAAGAAAAACGTTTAATTTGGGGCTGGCTTACAGGTTCAGAGGTTTGGTCCATTATTGTTGTGTGGGAAACACAGCACCATGCAGACTTCTACATCTTAATGTGTAAACTGAAGGAGACTATGAGTCACACTGGGCTGAGAACATGAGACCTCAGAGTTTCCCCTCATAGTGACACAGTTCCCTTAACAAGGCCATGCATACTTCAACAAGGCCACACCTCAAAAAAGTGCTACTTCCTATGGGCCAAGCATTCAAACATATGAGTCTATGGTTCTATTCAAATAACCACAACTACTCTGGGAGTTTTGTGTTTTCAATAAAGAATTGTCTTGGGATTTGATGGGATTGCATTAAATCTATAAATTTGTTTTGGTAGCATGGCCATTTTACTACATTATACATGAACATGGGAGGTCTTTTCATCTTTTGGTATCTTCTTCAGTTTCTTTTTTCAGTGTTAAAGATTTATCATACAAACATTTCACTTGCGTGATTAGAGTTACTCTAAAATATTTTACATTTTGAGGCAATTGGGAAAAGCTTTGTTTCCTATTTTCTTTCTCATCCTATTTAATATATTGAGATTTCTGAAATTTGGTTTCTTAAGAACAGACAGAAATACTGTAAGGGTATACACACACACACACACATACAAACACACATTCTCACACGGTAATTGGAGCTTCTATTTCCCTAGATGTTTTAGATCTGTTCAAATTGCTTACCTAATCTTTATTTTACTTTGGTAGGGACATGTATAAAGAAAATAATAGTAAGAGTAACACTAAAATGAAATGTACAAATGATCAGATGCAAATCTACCCCTGGTTTGTTGTCCACAGTTTCCAACACAATGAACATATTTAATTTGAACCAGCCATTCAATATTTTTTAGTTCATGGCCTGTTTGTAGACATATCATACCCATGTATGATAACCGTAGCTAGAAGGTTACCTGAGATAACATCTCACATGGAATACTTACTCTTTAATACTTACAAATTACAGACTGACTACAAAGCAGAGAATAGAAAGAGTTTCATGTGTTAACTTATTCATTAATTCAGTTAAGTGGTTAGTAGATAGTCCCTGGTTAGAAGTAAATTTGGAGAATTACGAAGTAAATGGATACAGTGAGGTCCAGGGGAGTTTCAGATTATCAAGTGTTTTTGCCTGTCTGTGCTCTGCACTCTGGTCTGGAAGCAGGGTTTTCCTTTGCATGTGATTTGCTCCTGCTGTGTCCTTAAGTAGAAACAATTTCATCTCCTCTTTACTGTTTATACATGTCAAGGTCAAGGACCAAGAGTAGTCACTTTGTTTTCCTGAAGCCTCCTCCCACATATTCCAATGTATATTTAGCCATATGTATTTATGCTGGCCTTTGCCTTGCCCTGGCTTACCTTGTAAATGATGTAAGCAGGTGTTGTTTAGTATCAGATAAAAATGCCATAAGTTTGCAGATCCTAATTATATGCGAAAGGTTTCTGAATGGTAATCTCAGTGTGTTACTAAATTGTTCTTTCAGATTCAAAACTTACCGCTGTGTCTTTGCTTCTTTTATACAAAGTTAAATTTAACTCTATGCTCCCTTAATACATAATGGTGAAAACTGAGCTGTGTAATTACTGGGGTACACTCTCTCATAATCATTGTACCAGTCACAGACCTCAAATGTAGACAAACAAGATGGGTTTTCCACAGCTTGGCTACCTTAATCACATCTGGGTAACCATTGATCATTTCATTAATGTCTTTACAATTGTGTGTGTGTGTGTGTGTGTGTGTGCGTGTGTATTGTTTAGCTGTTCAGATGCCACCCATTCTTGACAATAATTAAGTATATGTGAATGTACAGTTGTTTGTGCACATGTATGTGCAGGTGATCTCAAAAGTCAGAAGAGAAAGTTGGGGCTTCTAGGCCAGAATTATAGGTAGTTGTGAGCTGTCCAACCTGTGTACATGAATCTCTCTTGAATTTGGGTTATAGCTTGGGTTATCTGTAAGAAGAGTCCATTCTAGTAACTGCTGAACAATATATCCAGCCTCTTATCTACCATGGTCTCTCATTGGTCTGGAACCCACCAAGCATGATAGGCTGGATAGCAAAGAAGACTCAGGGATGTATCTGTCTCCATCTCCTCAATACTGTAGTGACAAGCACATGCTGCCACATCAGACATTTTATTTTATTGTGGCTGATGGGGAAGCAACATCTGAGCTATCTACTGAATTTTAGTCTTTGAAATACATTTTTAGTTGTCAGACAATTTTATGTGAAAATGGTGTTTCCCAAAACACAATCCTTTTCTTTAGCTCAGAGAAAGCTTATTATTTCTAATTCCAAGTGTGCTTGCTTTGAAAACACCTACTTCTGTCCCCCTACATATCCAGTAAAACCTCTTTCCTGGCTTTAGGTTTACAACAATATGAAAAGCTGCCTTTAATAACTTTGTCCACTTAATTTCCTACTTGTGATGTATCACACTATTTAACCAATCATAAGTAGAAAAAGAGTATCATGGAAAATAACACAATTTAAGCTTCAAACAAAATTTGCTTCCAACTGTGAATAGTTAAAAATACAGATTATCTGGGTATATGTCTCCAAGATGAAGGAACTTATTTAATGATCAAATTATACCAAAGTTTTGTGAGTATGCTGAAACAATGAATTATTTATGGGGAAGGAATATCCCAACAGGAGTTTGGGGTGTGATTGGTAGCTGAAAACATCTCAGTCTTATAAGAAGAACACTCGAGGCATTTGTCATTCAGGCTTATTTTCCCTTTTGGCACCTATAATCTTATAGTTATCATGACAAGATAAAGAAAGAGGAACCTGTAAAAGGATATCTTTAGATGTTCCATAAGACACCAAACACACTTGACAGATTTGCTTCAAGGATTTCCGTAACAGGCCATGGGATAATATGTGCTTTGAATATTGACGGCTCTGAACAAAGCTTGACTTGGGTCCAGTTCAAGTTCTTCACAATGCTGGAAAAGCATATCCTAAGCACACCATGGTAATATCTTTCACAGAAAGACTTTGATGGACACTTGGAGCTTGGGAGGTCCTCGAGTGTGGGCTAAGCTCCCAGGTCTCTGGTTCAATAGCAGTAAGTGCCAAGGACAGCAAGCAGCTATGGTAACTTGAAGTTTAAAAAGCTTGTGCTTCTCCATTGAATAGCATTCAACATCTGAACCCATGGTGAATCACATTCATAAGATTAGAAATATGTTTCATTAAAACATAAGATGAAATAGTCAACTAGCCTGTACCCTTGGGTGTTCTCAGAGACTGAAGCACCAACAAAAGAGCATATAAGGCTGGACCCCTCTGTCCACTTGTAGCAGATGTGCAGCTCAGTCTTCATGTGGGTCCTGAACGACAGGAGAGGGAGCTGTTCTTAAAGTTGTTGCCTGTCTGTGGAATCCTAACTCAGCTGTCTTGTTTGGCTTCAGTGGGAGAGGAAGCACCTCGCCTACAGCAACGTGATGTGCCAGGGTGGGGGATACCTTGGGGGAGGAGGCTCTACTTTATCAGAGGAGAAGAAGAAGGAGGACTGAGAAGGGACTGTGGGATTGGGGTCTTGGGGAGACAGCAATCTGTATGTAAATTGAATAAATAAAAATATATTAAAATAAAACAAAACAAAAAACAAACAAATAATAACAAGAAAACATAGGATGAAAAATCTAGTCCCTCCAGTAGTGCCTAGAGGTAGGAGGGATGGGTAATATTTCAGAAACAAACAAACAAACAAACAAACAACAGAACAAGAAAACTCTTTGAATTCCAGATATATTTGCTCTCTCCAGGCTGCAGCCAGAAACATACTCTGTAGCAGTGATCTTTGCCCTGGACTCTCTGGAGTCAAGGCCATGAGAACACTGGTTACATTTGCAACTCTACCTGTGCTACACAGCTGTCAATAAATACTTGATGTGATAAATTGTATATCTTCCTGTGTTACCTTGACTAATTATTAAAGAGGCTAGTTGCTAAGCACTCAGATAACATGGAATGTTTTCTGGGACTACAATAGGTTGTGAAAACTGTTTTCCAGGACTAGGACTTAAAAGAACTATTAACAAGGGCACTTTTGTAGTGTCCTCAGTAACAACCCTGATCCTTTTTTGATTATACTGAATACTGGAAGTTTCCTGCAATGAATCCTATCAAATTCTAGCCTATCAACCAAAATAATCAGTTAGAAACAGTCTCTCTTACACAATTTTATCACCACTAAATATTAGATTACCTTCATAATTTTCTAAAGCACATGCTACAAAAAATAGATTTCAAAAATATCTTCAATATATTTAATTAGTTTTATTTATCATACCTTATATTTAATTTTTATAACACTTTTGATGAAGATTAATTTTGAATACCAACAAATATATTGAAGGATCCTTAGAGAACTGGTGAAGCATCACAGTATGGGGTGTTTGTGAGTTGTTACCAGAGAATGTGTGTGTGTATGTGTGTGTGTGTGCATTGTGTGTGCATTGTGTATTTTGTTCTTCCTGTTTATGGAAACTCCTGAAAAATGTATCATTTCTTAAGAGTGGCCAACAAGTAATCATCTATAAAGCATATTTTGCCAAATGGGCATATTTATAGGATGATCTATAACTTAACAATAATTTGATGTCCTAATTTTTGACTTTACAAGGGCATAAACATGTACCCATAGTACCATATTGTTTTTCTCTTATAATCTTGATTTTCTTTGAATTATGGATGTGTGCTTGAGAATGCATGTGTGTGCAAGTGGCTTTGAAGATCAGAAGAAAGTATCAAATCACATGCAGCTGGAGATGCTTATAAAGGAAGGTTTGAGTTCTCCAATGTGGTTGTAGCCATTGTGCCTAGGTCTCCTGAAACAGCAGGAAGCACTCTTAAACACTGAATCACATCCCCAGCTCCCACTCCAAGTTCCACTTGCAGTACATTATTAAAATGTTACAGTCATACCCATGATCTGTTTCACTTTTCACACTTTGGATATCCACAGTCAATGGGAATCTAATGGTTTGGGTTTTGTCATGGCTCATCCAAAGAGACACATTACTCATATATCTTTATTATAGAATGATGTTTAAACTGTCCTAGTTTATTGTTACTGTTGTTGGTCTCTTACTGTGCATAATTCACAAATTATAACATTATCTTTAATTTACACGTATAGAAAGAAACGTACTAGGCAGACAAGGCTTATTTATTGAATGATCTTTTTAGTCTATCTCATGTAGCCCAAGCTGGCATATAATTTTTGATTTTCTGTTTACACATTAGAAGTATAGGGGTTACAGAATTAAATAGCTTTTTTGTTAACTGATCATTCTCAAATGTAGGTTAATGGAAATGTTCTGAATATACTTAAGGTAATCTAGGACAAGTTCTGATATTCACCAGGTTAGGAGTAATAAATGCCTTTTTGACCTACTGTGTTTTCACTTTATAATATCAGACTCTAATTCCATCATAAGTACAAATGTATATATCTGTTGTAGCAAAATGTTTTTGCTTTGGTTTGGTCTTTTGGTTTCTTGAGATATAGTTTTACCATGTTGCCAAGACTAACTAGTAACTCCTGGTCCTCTGATCTCAGCCTCCTGAGTGCTGGAAAAATAGGCATGCACCATTATTTTCAGTGTTTTTGTTGTTTTGCTTTATTTTGATTTGTTTCTAAATATTTTGGGAAGAAAATCCAAGTCCTTATGAATTATTATTAGAGATTTTGGAAATTTTCTATTGAATATTACATGAGTTAGGCACATATATTTTAATATTAGATTACATGATCCATAACATATAACAAGAGATAAAATGTTTTGAATTTGTGTGTGTGTATGTTTGTGCATGTTTAAAATATAATTCAAAATATTGAGAAACAGAAGATACAATGTATCATGGTAATCTTTACCAATAAAATATCAACTACTTTAAGTGCTAAACAAGCAGCAAATATAGTTGAAATTGCTTATGATGACTGAAAACAAGCAAAGATTCCCCAGGTCTTGGGTGAGTTAGTACGTATTTAAGAAGCTGTTTTTACTTGAGTGAGGTGACACATGCCTATAGTCTCAACACATGCACAGTAGAGGAGGAAAGAAGTGTTCAAGGCCAGCATCGGCTACATAGTGAGTTGGAAGCTGTTGTAGTTGGAATGTATATCCCAAGGCTGATGTGCTTGAACACAGAGACTATATATCACCTGTTTGTTACATTTCTAATTTCTGTTATAAGTAATAACAAGTGTTATATAATCCCTGATTAAGTCAGAAGAAATAAGAATATTGTTTTACTTGAACAGATAAATTTCAACTTCATCATGGAAGAAAACATAGCAACTATAAATTCCCTGCCTCTTTCCCTACTTCTACCCTACTTCACATACACCGCTTGAAACAAGATTTTTCAAATAACATAGTGTTAAAATTCCTCAGACTAGATAAAATAACAACAACCACAACATGAGTCTAGGGGGATGATTTGAAGAGGAATGATCCCATAGATTCATGTGTTTCAATATTTGGTTATAAAGAATGGCACTATTAGAATGTATGGCACTGTGGGAGCACTGGTGGCTACCTTTGAGGCCTCAGAAGCTCAATTTTGGCCACTGTGTTTCAGTACGTTTCCTGCTGCTGTTCTAGATGTAGACTTCTCAGTTTTTTCTCCAACGCAATATTTGCCTACACACTGTCATGCTTCCTGCCAGGATGATAGTAGACTAAGCTAAAACTGTAAGCCATCCAAATTTAAGTGTTTTACTTCATAAGAATTTTCTTGGTCATGGTGTCTGTTCACAGCAAGAAAATCCTAAATAGGACAGAAGTTGTTACCCAGGACTAGGGTATTGCTCTAATAGGCTTGATCATGATTTTGTTTAGAAGAATGTGGACTTTGGGACTTGGGAAAATTGTATTACTATGTGGCCAAGAAGAACGTTTTTTTGTGATATTTGGGCAAATAATGTGGCTACAGTCTGCCCTTGTCTGAAAAATTTGCCTGAAGCTAAATTGAAGAGCTTCTGGATTTATTTCTTTGGCAGTGAAAAAATCTCAAAAGAGTCAAATATTGACTGTCCTGTGATTATTAGCATTCACACTAATGCAGATTTATAATGAAAGGAAATCTGAGCTGAGCAAGAAAAAAAATAAAATGTACAATTAGAGGAGAAAGGGGGCATTTGGAAGTGTAATATAGCTAGGTCTTGTGTTCAAGGAGATAAACAGATTACAGAAAAGCTTGATACTAAGAGAAATAGAGTCTTTAACTCAGAGCAAGACTCCACCCAGCTAATCTCCCACTTGTGAAAATAAATGAATGTGAAAAGGAATTAAAAAAAATCTTAGAGTCGAGCATCATGATACACACCATTAATCCTAACACTGAAGACAGAGACTGGCCTATCTCTGATGTCAGGTCCAGCATGAAATTAGGACAGCCAAACTTAGGCAATGAAGGAAACCATCAAAAGGAGAAAGCTGGTGAAAATGTGTTTGAACAAGGGGTCATGTTCCAGCCCGAGCAAGCATCCAAACTTGGCAGCTTTGGGTACATGGTTCTGCCTTTAGAGTCAAGGATGGAAGAAACAGATTATGGAATCTCCTTTTTTGAATATGGAAAGCTACCGATGCCAGGCACAAGACATGAATGTTCCTCCATGAAAGCTTAGAGACACCATTGTGTGAAGCTATGAAAGTAAAGTCTGGATTGCCTTGGAGACTCCAAGGGCATGAGTTAACAGCAAAAGTGAGCTGCTAATAGGAAGTGGAACCATCCCAAAAGAGAGAAGTATCTTACAGTCAGCAAAGCTGAAAGGAGTTGGAGATCTGAAGAGTATTTTGACATTAGTCATGGAAATGTAGAATTTGCGTTTTCCCCAGCTGGTCTTTGGTCTTGCTTTATTCCAGTATTTTCTGACAATCCTCTCTTTGTACCTTTTGGAACATTATTATCTATCCTGTGTCATTTTGTATTGGAAGTTTGCTTTTATACTTTGATTTTTACAAGGATTACAGTTAAGAAATTGTATGATTCTCAGAAAAGACTTTGAACTTTGGACTTTTAAACTGATTGAAACTGTTATAGACTTATAGACTATGGATAAGTTTAACTGAATGCATTTCTGCATTAAGTTAGGGCTACAAGCCTATGGGGCCAGAGAGTGAAATGTGGTAGTTTGAATAGGAATGACCCCTACATACCCATATGTTTGAATGCTTGGTCATAGGGAGGACACTATTAAGAAGTATGGCATTGTTGGAATCAGTGTGACTTTTCTGGAGGAGGTGAGTCATGGGGCCAGGTTTTGAGGTCTCAGAAGCGCAAGTCTGGTCAGTGTCTCTCAGTCTTCTTTCTGTTGCCTGTAAATCAAGATGTAAAATTCTCACCTGCTTCTCCAATACCACGTCTCCCTGCAGGCTGCCATGCTTCCTCAATGATGATAATAAGCTAAACCTCTGGATAAATATTTTCTGTTATGAGGATTGACATGGTCATGGAGTCCCCTCTCAACAATGAAAATCCTAAGACATTCAGGGAATGTGGAAGGTAGTTGATTTATCTGTTGTCTCAAAACTTGGCATGAAGAGGCTGGTGGGATGAATCAGTGGTTAGGATACCTTGTTGTTCTTGCAGAAGACCTCATATCATTTCCAAGCATCACATCACAACTGCCTGTAACTCTATCACTCAAAGATCTGATGCTGTCTTCTGGCCTCCACAGGTACTTGAACTCACATGAACAAACATATATATAATTTAAAAAGAAAATAAAATCTTAAAAGCAGCTTGGAATAAAATGTACATTTTCTATTACTTATGTATTTGTAATTGTAAAAAGTAGTTTCGTATGCTTAATAGAGAAATGCCTATTGACTTCAACATCTATAAGATTACTTGATATGCCAGGTAGGGAAATTATATATATTAACAAGATTTTCTCTTATCCATGAAATATTGTTTCATAACTCAGTGGAAAATTTCAAATATATAATAGATTTTTTGGTAGTATATAAATACTAGGATACTTGGCAGAAATTGGAATTATATATTAATCTTGTATAGTGGCCCACAAGAAACTGCAGTCACCAGTGACCTTGATTTTGTATCACACTCCCCTTAGAGCAGAGGTTCTTAACCTGTGTGTTATGACCTCTTTAGGGATTGAATGAGCTTTTCAGAGGGTTACCTAAGACCATTGGAAAATAGACATTTACATCTCAAGTCATAGCAGTAGCAGAATTAGTGTTCCTCAACAATGTGGCAGGAGGTTAACTGTCTTAGAGTAAAACCAAAAGGGAACAACCTGCTACTTCCAGAGTTTTAGGGTAAAACCAACAGAGAAGAAACTATTTTGTTAGGGATCATATTTGTAAATTTTACTCCATAGTTCTTAAGTGTCATTTACTTGACTTGAGATAGCCAAATTAACTAGACAAAAATAGTTTTTAGTAAAATATTAAATAAATCACTATATATATTCATTTTGCATAGTACTTGTCACATAAGAACATTTTCACACAATTTTATATTGTGCACACTTTCTCAACTTACTGTCCCTTTCCCATCATACCTCCAGTTAATCACCTTTGTCCCCAAGATAGTTTCTTTTTCTTCTACCTTCATGTCACATATGAACATGGGTTTTTGGATCTGTAAAATGTCCATGACCCACTTATGAGATAACAGTCATTGTCTTTCTCAGACTGGCTTAATACCTGTATTTGATTATCTCCAATCACATCCTGACAATAATATAATTTAATACTACCTAAAGGCTGAAAAACTTCACTGCATCATATACCAAATTTTCTTAATTAATTCCTCTGTTATTGGATACCTAGCTTGGTTCCATAACTGGGCTATTATGCATAGTGCTGTAATAAACAAAGATGCGCAAGACTCTCTGTTCTGCTGGCTTGGAGTCCTTTAGATACACAACTAAGACTTGTGGTATAGTAAGATAGATTCATTTTTTAAATACTAAAATTACTTTTACTCAAAATGTGGTATGCCCATTAGTACTCCAAATGTCCCTGTGATCATTTCCAAAACTGCCTTCCTTGTCACTCAGAGTAGAGATTAGAAATCATCTATTGAGCTCCTGAAATCTTTTTGGATTAGATTTTTGTTAATATTCAAATAGTTGGAAACTCGATATAAGAGGAAAAAGTAGAATAACACTGGTCCATAGTTGTGGATGGCTAATACTGAGGTTTACTATGACAAAGCATAGCTTTAATGTATGACAGGTATCATCAGACAAATGATAATGGCAGCATGTCTGACCTTTTGTTTCATTATTATACTCTCTATAAACCCCAATATTGTCTTTAATAACTCATATATTTTGACAGTGTAGGTAATACTAGACCATTCATGCTTTGGAGATTGAAAGATAAAACTTAACAGGACATCATAAGTAATACACAGATATGAGATTAACACTTACAGACAGCTTCCTCCATCAATGGGTATACTTGAGACCTGGTATTTTCAGAAATTATACAGCTTTGTTTTCAGCATAAACCTATTAGAATTGAGATAAAACAAGCTTCTCTTTTATTAACAATGTGCATTACCTTCCCTGGCAACTCTCATTTAATTTCTGGTATATAGTATGTGCTCAGCAAACATTTGTCAAGTACATAAATTCACAAAATCCCCATGAATCCAACCACACAAACATCTGTTTGAGCTAAACAAATATGCATATGAGACATGAAGCCAAATCCCAGTGCAGGCTTCACATTCACTAATTTGGCAAAAGGAAATTGAGACAAGGGAAATGCAGTTAATACAAACTAAGCTTCAGTTTCTAAGGAACAACTTAAAGAATGTAGTTCCAAGCCAGTCTGGCCCTAGAGAAGACTTTGTGGGAGAATTACTGTTTCTTTACACTGGATATTCAACCAGTTTCATAAATAATCCCAGATGTTCTACAGTTATCTTTACATCCAAAAACAAATCTTAGAACAAGCATATACCAATTCTGTTATTCTTAAGTCCCCATGCCTTGACCAAGTGATAGTTTCCTCTCTTCCCAGACTTCAATTACTTAACTTCTTGAACATGGGCTAAGAGCTTTCATCCATTGGAAAGAATTCATCTTCATTGTGCAAGTTAATGTAGCATCATGTAAAGTAACCAGCATTCTTTGGAGTCAGGGAATGGAAATGAAACAAGAATGAGTTTCCAAGAACAAAATAAAAATGACAAGTGCTAGTGAGAATGCAAAGAGAATGGAAGCTTTGCTCACAGCTTGTGGGAATTCCAATTCATATAAGCACAAAAGAAATCAGTGTGGTGGCTGCTGAAGAAAATTAAAAGTAATAAGTTTACTTGTTAGAGAGACAATTCTATACCTGTATTTTTTTGCAGCACTGGTCACAATATTCAAACCACGTAATTAGTTTTGATTCAGCAACAGATGAGCAGATACTGAAAATTGGAAATATTTTCCTATGAGATTAAAGTCATTCTAAAGAAGGATGAAATCCTGTTATCTTCAGGAAAATGGATAAAGGACTTAATGTTAAGAGAGGTGAACCTGACTCAGAATGAGAAATCCTACATGCTGGCACTTGGGGCAGAGGGAGTGAACGTGGAGAAATGGCTCAGAAGTCAACAGGACTGGCTGTTCTTTTCAGAGGATCCAAGTTCAGTTCCCACAACCCACATGGTGGTTCACAGCCATTTGTAACTGCAGTTCCCAGGAATCTGATGACTTCTTCTGGCTTCTGCAGTCAGCAGAAATGGACAACACATGAGGTACATAGATATTCATGTTCACAGTGACCAAAGAATAACATAATTGGCATACACCTGCTCTAAAATTTGTCTAAAATATATGGCAAGGCACACAAATAATAAGATCAAGACAATTAATTGTGAAGTACATTGTAAATATGCCTAGAAATGCTATCATCAAGTCTTTTGGTACAATTAATAACTACTAGAAAAATGTAGTAGCATTGGCCAACACTGACCTTTGAGTAGTGCATTCATTCATTGGTATTAGAAAGAGAAAAAAAATGTAATGCCCTGCCTCCCAATAAGCAATTGGTCCTTGAAATCATCATCTGAGATTAAAACAGTTCAATATTATCTTAGATGGAAACATACTGAGAACTTCAGAAATGACATGACTGATTGGTATTACTAATTAACTTATTTTTAATTTAATACACAAATGAGATATTATACAAGGCAACTCGTTAGAAAACGCAGAGGATGTGGACTTTAAGTGAAAAAGCCAGAGTATCACACTACTCCTATTGAAAGCCACTGCAGAGCTAGAGAATACACATGATATTGATATCTAAACATCACAGATGGCCTTCAGAGTGCTTTCTCACAGCTAGCAAATAGACACAAATAATCAGATACATTGAGCGAGCTGACTAATTTGCTAATGGAATATTTGCTCAAAGGCTGTACCTACACGGAAAACCCTGCAATTAACCTTTGAAAACAAAAGGAATGGCTGCCTAGAAGGTTTTTCCAAGCTTAATTATTGATAGGAGCTGAAGGGTAAATCTAAACCTGACCTTAAACACTCTTTACCTTTATCTTGCACATCTTATTTAGGCAGCAAGTTAGTTCCATCACCAACCTGCTCACAGGAGAAATGGAAAAAAGAAATCTGTCCGTGCTCCCTCAATGGATCAGGACAAGCTGTTCTCAGTTGCTTCATCTCATTATTCTGCATAGCTAGGGAGTAGATCCCCTCAGTTTATATGACATGCAACAAGTTACCTTCTTAATTGAAATTATACATGTATTATCAAGTAATTTAAAGTGATGATATTTTATATTTTTCAAAAAAAACAAATTGATACAATTCTAAGCCAGTGAACACAACTACACAGAGCTAGTAATAGTGAAAAGATATGAAGTAATTGGATCATGCAAGGCTCTAAATCCTTATTATATCCCTGTGTTGCACATTGCTGCTTGTGCCCACTAACAAACAAAGGAACTATGAGAACAATTACTGATCACAAACTATACATCTTTACGTAACTATTGTTCAGTAGGTATGAGGGATTGAATGGAGGTTAAGCGTTATGCTAGAAAGTACACATATATGCGCTGTTATCTCCTTAAATACACTACATTTAGACATCCTAAAATTAAGTAATTAGCTCAATATTGTCTAGTAATGCAAATCCAAGATCTATATGTGGATTGGTCTGTCTCTTTGTAAACCTTAAAACTGTTTTTCCCAACTATTCAATGAGCCTTTGAATCTGAATTGGATAATCATTGGGGATTGTCTTCCTCTGTAAATTCACAAGAAATCAGAACGAGGAAGCTGGCTTTCTGGTTAAATGTTACAGCACACCATTATTAATCAGCAGGATATAATGAGCCCTGTGAAAGACGATTTCCTCCAAAATCTCTTTCTGTATTATGCAATTCTCCATTTTGTATGCTGTCTATATTTTTACTCATAAAAGACTAATTTATGTTAATACTTCTCATTTTAAAATGAAACTATTCCTGGGAAAATTAAATTGATTGCTATTAATTCTCTAAAGTGAACTGATTAAAACAAATTGTTTCTACCTAGCTAAATCTCCCTAAAGAACAGGCATTTCAATTCAGAGGCTTCTTCCCTTAAAGGGAATCCAAAGAAGGGCTTTCAGAGGGGGATCTTTGAGGGCTGGAGATGCAAGGTGATTTTTATATCTAAAAAGTGATCCAGTTCAGTGGATGCTTAGGTTTAGAACAATGGTAACAACTTGAAGAGGAATGTACACATGTAGTTTATTTGGTAACTGATCTAGGTGTGTGTTTGTGGACAATACTTAAAGAGCCAAATTATTTTTAAATGTCTCCCTCTCAACTATACAATAGTGATCCACCCATTCACATTTATATTGCAGAAGCAGTCATCATTCTCCAGTATAGTGTGTTGTTGGCTATCAAAGAAATGACAAATTTTCACTAATATTTAAATTGTGCAAAGGGGAAAAGAGGTAGCAGGGTTGTATTAGTTATTTTTCTTATTGTCTTGGCCAAATACCTGAAAATATTGGGCAGAATTCTAAAAGTCTCGAGGGATCCAGCCCAGTATGGTGGAGAATACATGGTTGTAGATGGCTCCATGCTAGGAGGGATGGGCTACTGGGCCTTCTCAGCTCATTATAGCTTGGTAGAACAGAAAGAAGAGAGCAGTTGGGAAATGGGAACAGTCTATAAAGCCTCCAGTCTCTCTCCAGGAGACCTGTTTCTTCCAGTAAGACACTACCTCCTAATAATTCTACAACCTTCCAAATCAGCACCTCCAGCTGGGAACCTCATGGTCACATTCATGAACCTGTGTGCTCCTATAAACCTCAACACTGAAAGCAAGGAAAGCACCTATTGCTCTCAAAAATGCTGCAGTGAGATTCATGCATGCCTGAATGGAAGAGTTTTCCCCTTGACCCACCTATCCCTTCTCTCATCCAGTTTCCTCCCTCCATCTGGAGTGTAAATACATTAATAAATGATTAAAATTTTAAAAGTCAACTCATTTCTATCTAAAAAATATGCCTTGCCTCCATCTGTAGATACCAAGGAATCCTCTGATCATTTGTGGTGAGGTCTTTGAAACTCACTCAACTGTTATCTAAAATGGTGAAGTGGGCCTTTACATTTCTCTTCTGTGTCTTATGATGCCACAGAACCAATCACTAAAACTTATTGCTAAGAAATTTTTAAATTATATTGAAAGTTTAACTAAGTTATAGAAAACTCGACTATTTGAAAACTTAATGACACAAATCTAAAAGGGAGGTACAAGGACTGAAATTCCTACAGAACAACAGGTACTTTTTATATAGTATGAAATTGAAAGATTTTCTTTTATTTTGACACTAAAACACATGTGTTTTCCAAACTTCTTTTTGGTTTAGTTCCAGGTGTGTCTTCTTCATTCCACCAATTACACAGGTTCACATATTTCCCACTTCTATATTTCCTACTTTTCAAAGCAGACACTTAAGACAATCAGTGAGCAAAAGATCTTCCTCTAATCAAGCTGCTTTAATCATCCCGATGGTGTTTTAAACTTCTGTTGTTTATATTTCTTCAGGCAGTCTCACTCAAGGGCTTGTTTTTCACCAAGTATCTACATAGTTCTTACATTTAACTGTGTCTTTCAAAGGGCCAGCCATCTTTTTCTGCCTTCTAATTTACATTGAACCAAAATTTGAAAACAATCTAGTGTGTGTGTATGTGTGTGTGTGTACATGTGTAAATCACTATTTTCCCTATAGTTACAATATTGGAAACCTGATGATAAAACATGTGTCTCTATTTAAAGACAACTGAAGTTAAAATCATATAAAGTATATAGTCAAAAAGTTTGAGTTGGATATAGTTTATATAGATTCATTCCTCTGTACCGTTGAAAGAGCTACCCTTGAGAGACTGGTATTCTATTCTAGTTATTTATAATAAAATGGTATTGACTGATATGCTTTCAACTCCTAAACACTGTTATTATAAATTTTCTCAAAACACTAAGTATGTAATAGCCGTATAGATCTCATTTGTAAAATTTATAGTCTCTATAGATACAAATGGCCTTTTTGGCACTATACCAAACAAGCCCCAGCTCTGCAAGCCTGCCTCTCCTGATTGATGGCATTTCAAGTTGTCATCATTATGTCCTAAAAGAGGCTTCCTAGATTGGTGCTTTCTATCACTGGAACTTCAATCTTTATACCAAATTTACATATCTAAATGTCTATGTACTGAAACCTCCCTTTAGACTTCTCTGGAGCTCTGGGTAGACAAAACCCTGTGTGATTTCTTAGCCCTGGCTAATATGTGGAAGAACTATTGCCCACATGATGAATTTATCCACTTGTGGCATAAAGGTAAGGTTCATCTTGCTCACCAGATCAAAGCCATTATTTGTTGGAGTTTGAGTAAAGATAGTTTTCAGTGAAAACAATCTCATACAACACCACTGTGGGTTACAGCAGCTCCTCTTCTCTTTGGTTGCCTTTGTAGGATGGGCTATGGAGTAGATTGTGCCTTTTCCTAGATTTCCTTGCCCATATCCTTTTATGCAAATCTCAAATGGTAGCTTTATAGGGAAACAATTGTATATCAATTGTATATCAATGAGTTCAGATAAGGATATACTATATTACACTGAGTTCAAAATATCTCCTTATTCTATTCAAATAAGGATGGCATTTATATTAAAAGGAAAAGATTTGGGCATAGATCCTAACACAGGGAGCATGAAATAGCAAAGATTACAAAGTAATATTCATAAACTGAGAGAGGAGTTTTTACAGATTCTTCCTCGCAAGTCTCTACTACCTTCTACATTTTGTACACCATAAACTGTGAGATAGAAAAGTCTGCTTTATCATCATTGTTATTTTGTGACTATACATGTTTGTGTGTGGTGGAAGCCTCTCACACGGCACACTGTACATATGGAGGTCAGAGAGAAACACTGTAGAGTTGGTTCTCTCCTTCCACTTTACTTGATTCATTGGGGTTCTCTAAATAAACAGAACTGATGTAATGACTATACATGCCAAAAGAGGATTTATTAGATTGGATTGCACTATATGGTGCAGGTAGCCCAACATTGGCTGCTTCACACCAGAGAAGCCAAGAATCCATTACTTTTCTCCATCTACAATCATATGCATATCAACAGTCAGAACCTGGCACTGAAAATCTGGGGGAGTGCTGGAGTGCCACTGGTCTCAAGTCTACACTGGAAGCCTGAAGAAACTGAATCTAGTGTGAGTGAAATAATATGGTAGCCACAGCATAAAGGGACTTGGTAGAAAATGGGGAGGCAAGCAAACAAAAAGTTTCTTTAGGTTCCTTTATTTGACATGCCACCCAGTGGCGCTGCCTACATTTTGGGTGGGTGTTCCTACTTCAAATAATCTGATAAAGGTAGTTTCTCACAAGACTGTCCATTGGCACTCTTTTCAGTTGCATCAGGTCAATTCCATCAAATTGTCAAGCAAGATTAGTAGTCATACATAGGCTGTGGGGATCAAATTCAGATTGAAAGACTTGCAGGGATAATGTTTTGTTTTGTATTTCAACTGAACCAATTTGTCATCCGTAAATATCCATATTTTTTTTAAAAAAAACTCTGTTTTGACAGAATTTTACTATAACAGACCTAGAAAATTCATATAGAAACCTATGAGCAGATGTTAATTCCATCTGCTTACTGTAGACACACAGACATATACATACATAGCGTATGACCGAATAAATGATATGATACAAGAAGTAATATGTGCTTATAGATAACACACATAAGGAAATATAACGAAGTTACTTTGTAAAAATACTTTTGTTTTATGACTTAAAATCTTAAAGTTATTGATTCAAACTATGAAATAAAACCATACAATAAATATGGTGAAATTATATGCAAACTATATCTGAAAATCAGCTACTCACATAAATTCTAGGGCTTGGTTAGATTTCCTGTGGCCCTTGTATGCATAAATACATTGTTACTCACTTTTACTATGACTATATATTATCAAAGACTTCAAATAGAATGTCTCTGGCTTATGATCCTTTGAGCACTCATAATTGCCTATAAATCCATGTTACACCACTTCTGTATTTATTACTATGTATTCAGTCTGATATAAGATATGCCAGTGGAATGTGTGCTTGCCTAAATATGCAGGCACAGACAAGCAGGTGCATGTGCTTAAAAATCTAGATTTCTCATAAGAAATATGGTAACAGTATGGTTGCTGGAACAGATTGTCGTCACGCCATCCACACAAGCCACAAGTCATAGGACCATATGCTACAATGTGTAGAAAGCGGATTTATTTCCGTGAATATCATCATACATGGAATATATAACTGTTGTTTTATTTGGTTTTCCATTTGACTGTCTCATTAAACTTTCATGGAATGGAGGATTTTGGGAGTGTGTTCAGGGAAGGACAAATAATAAAGACTTACTTAAAGTAGTTCAGGTTGATGAATATGCTTTTTTTTTATGTCTACATGCATACCTTATCTGTCTCATTACTATGACCTGATACTAGACAAGAAGCAGACACAGGATGAAAGAGGTTGCTTGGACCTATCACACAAGCCATATAACACAGCTCATCTTACAAGGAAGCTGTAGAAACAGGAATGGCTCCATTTGTGTCATCTGGATCTTGAGCACATCTAGATGGATCAGGAGCAGAGAAGGTAATGCTGACGCTCATGTAGGTTTTTCCCTTGCACCTTTTTTATTTTTGGATAATGGTATTCTTCCCTTCTTAGTTAATCCTCTCTGAGAGATGAAACACCTTCACAGATATGTACAAGGCTGTATCTCTTAGGTGATTTTAAACCTGGTCAAGTTGACAAGGAAGATTAATCACCATGCCATATTTTCTCACTGGTCACTGTACATTCATAATTTTTTCCATTATCAAATACATGCACTAAGGAACTCAGTGTAAATACCTGTAACACATTGCCAGAAATACAGTCTGGGAGAATAGGCTAGATATACTTACATTTCTGCCACTCTTTACAAACTTAGAGCCCTACATTAATCTTAATCTTAACACAGATTGGAGGATACATTATTTAACAAGTTTATATAAAGGAAAGGGATGTTAGAGAAATTAAAAGTGTCAAAATGCATTCATTTACTATCTAAAATGGCAACCTTTTTATTATCTTTATAATATCAATTTTGTATAGATACATACGTTTCTGAACTATGTATCAAAATAAGTCTACAATGTAATCTTTTCGCTATTTTCATATTACTATAATTATTGGACCCAAAATATTTCTAATAATAAAGACTAATTGCATCTAACATACTGAAATATGTGATTGCCCATGCTGAGCTCCAGATTGGTTTCATGTGCCACCTCCCACTCTTACATACATGATGTGGTTGCCAGGAAATCAGAAAGAGCACACCTGCAGAGAGGTATCATCAGTTTGGAACTAAGAGTTTTCTGTTGAATATTGAAGGTATGAAACCATCATTTCAGGGAATGATCATTTTTTATTTCTGAACAATAACTAGAAACACTGGGACATGAGAGGGAGAGGGAGGGGGCAAGGGGGAGGGGGGGAGGAGGAAGGGGAGAGGGGAGGGGGAGTGGAAGAGTATCTGATTACTCATAACATTCTGTTTGGGTTAAATAAAAAACCAACATCCCTGGTGCTTCAGATTGAAAGAAAGAAAGTGAAAAATGACTGAGTCCTGCATTTCCACGACTCTAACGACGTATACTAATATATTCCTTTATCTAAATACTGATTTCTACTTAAAATTCTGCATGCAGTGGTATTATGAATTCCAGTGTAATGGATTCCAAATAATTGCTCTTTAGAAATGACAAATAGCTGTTTAACCCCACAGATAAGAACATACTGCTCCTTATTAAACAGTAAGCCTTCCACATTTTCTGTGTCATATATGCTTGAAATTAGTTTATTAATTTTTATTGAATATGCAAAGCCTGAGATGATGACAGTGGGTAAATGAATGTTCCCTTGAAAGCCCTGAATTTATTTCCTAAAATATTTTTGGCTGCTTCTGTATGCGACTAAGAGGAGCAACAGTGACTGTATGCCTGAGTGGAGGCCGGGCCGATGGAATGTTTCTTATTCTTTGTATTCATTTAGGTTAGCGTGTGCAGTTCAAAATGACACGTGTCTAAGGTGGTCACAATGACCAACAGTTTCCAAAGCATGAAGGTGAAGTTGTTTTGATATTCTCTGCTTTGTGTCATCCCATGACCTCACAGAGTTTACAAGGACATAGAGTAGATGGTTTCTCTACACTGGTCAAAAATGCTTTTCTGCTAGTTGAGGCCAAAATAGGAACAATAAAATTTCCCTATTTGTTATTGGACTGCTAACATTTTCTGTACTGGCAAGCAATTTTATTTCATAATATAATTATATCATTTGGAGTGGCTGTGTTCAATTTAAAAGCATTCACTTATGTGAGGGACTAACAAAGTTTTAAACTAAGTTATGACAAATGTCACAAGGTAAAAAGAAATGAACTGTTATTCACTCTATTAATAAGGTGTCCCTACAGCATAGTTAATTTTATGCCTTAACCTTGCAAAAATAAAAAAAGAAATCTATGGAAAAATTATGTGTTCATCACAAAGTGGAAAAACAGTCTTCTATTGGAACTGAAATGTGCTGCAGAGTTTATAAGATGTCTTGTTCCCTGTGGGATGATTTATAAAGTCATTATGCTCAGGGTTGTATTTTATATTTAGAATAATCTGTGTATGTTATATGTACCTTAATATGTGGAGTGCTCTATTTATGCAGATAAACACATATAAATCAGGAAAACTACAGGGAAATGGCGATTTCCAACTTATTCCCAGCATACTCTCCAGAAAAATATAGATTAAACATTAAAAACCCATTTCCCACCTCATCTCTGCCGTCAATATTAATAAGATTCAAGCTCTGTTCAGGAAAAAAAATGCTAGTAAGGGCAGAAATGAGAAGGACCATGAAAGCCAAGCTGATATGGTTGTTTAAAACTAAGCAGCAGTGTGGTTGTAGTCTCCCTTAAGTCTCAACTATGAGTAAATGCAAAGCAAAGAGTTTTATATTGTATAGCTACTAAAATTATAGTGGACTTAGTAAAGTTGGCTTTTGATTTCTCTTCATATTTGTGTATAAGCCTTGGGATGGGCATTATTTAAATTGTTTTCTAGCAGTGCATGTTGCCCTTTGGTCCTTTCTCTTGGACCTTTTTGTCTTCCTTCGTATCTGCTGTCCTTCCTCTACCCATGGGGACCCAGCAAAGAACAGCTCCTCTGTTTGCATGCCTCCCTGCTCACTGCATTCCTCGCAGCATTCAGCTAGCCTTTCTGGTCTGTTAACTGCTGCTATACAAGTTAGCTTTTATGGTCTGATGACAGGTTTGCTGAAGCCAGACAGTTTCTGAAAAGACAATCTATTTGCATAAACAATGCCATTCTAGGAGGTCTACTGGAAACACAATCAAAATTCACTCAAGCAAACCCTCCTGATCACCTCTTTTTTCTCCCAGCTAACACCTTCTAAAGTTACCATCTGTATGCTAAAATGTGGCATGAGTATGAAAGATTCCTCCTATCTATTTCCTTTGTGGCCAGCTTTCTCAAATAATATAAAAATATATTTTAGTTTCCCAGTTAGGCTGAATAGAATCTACAAATAAACTGTGTATGTACATGAGGACTACTTTGTAGTCCTAAATGAATTGGGGCCAGTTTTACATCAGCTGGCCAGAGCCTCCCATTCCTCTTGACTTCAGAGCCTCACTAGAATGCATATTCCAGGCAGGAACTTTCCATCAGTGGTCCCCAAAGCACTGGGGATTGTAGCCAGTGATGCACACTGCCCTTATTTCAAATCCTTCTTTCGGTTACCCTCCCACAGAAATAGGCAAATCTCTGGGGCCAGGTTTAAAAGAGGCTAGGCAACATCTATCTATACACAACACCAAGAGGGGCTTATTATGCGAGTCACATCAATACCAGGTATTCAAAAGAATACCTGGGCTTCTAAGCATTTTAAAGCAAATCCAGTCTCAAAATGATCCTTTGGAACTGTACTAAGAATTTTTCAAGTAATAAAGTTCCTTAGATTATAAACGTGTGCCTTGACACGCAGTAAAGACCTGCTCTCCTATCTAAAATCATGGTTATAATTTGGTTTCATTCTCTTGTGCTTCATGGAAACTGTAAATATTATGACCTACTGGGTACTGGGGAACAGTAGAAATTCTTCCAACATCTTTTTACCACCTTTTCCTTTGTCTGGTATTTAAAAATACCTAATATTTTACTTGCCTCCTGGACTGTCCAGTCTAGAGTGTTCCTTGTCTCCCCTTAAAAATGTCATGCATGGCCTATAAACATGACTTTTCTTAAAAGTATAGGACATTTTAGAGACATGATAGATCCCAGACCTGTGGCAGCAATGGGTGGAATATGACTATTAACAAGAAAAGAAGACAGTTATTTCTTCATTAGTTAATTAAATAATTAGTGTACAGTTTCACTATATAGCCTAGGCTTCCTTTGAACACTCAGAAATACCACCTCAGCATAAATTACGCTGGAATTACAGACATGTGCCACAACAACAGTGTATTCCACATTCTTTACACATATATTTTTTTGTTTTTAACTATGAGCAGTTGACCACAGCTTGCCTTATTTTTTTGCATGAAATTCTATGTAGGAGGCAAGAACTCTGCCTTTATATCATAGATTAAAAAAAAAAAGTCAGGTGAGCTAAATAATTACATATGACCCTCAACATGATTTTGATCATTTTTAGAAATGTTAAAAGAAAGAAAAAATCTACTAAGCTGTGTATAATAGTTCTTTTGGACTTTGCCAATCTGCCCCATCATCGCAGAATCTCAGGCTGTTCGCATACTTGAGCTTTGTATTATTATAGGCTGATAGTGTTCCATTTTGCACAATGACAAGAGGCTTACCAAGCTGAAGTCTACTAGAAAGGACTACTGAAGCTCAAACAGCCAGAGCATTTTTTTTCAACCATAATTGCTTTAACTGAAGATTATTTCTAAAATTCTATTTAAAGTAATGATGACTTTTTTTTCTCCTTTGTGATAGATAATTCTTTATTGGAAGTAGGTTTCAAGGCTAAGTAGCTATTACTATTTTTACTGGAACAAAATCTTTAATATGACACTGAAAGGAATTAATAATAAAGAAAGGTAAGATGTTCACGGTGGTGGTTCTGAAAGGAGGTCAGGATAATGAGCCTATCTTCAGAGAGGAAAGAGCATGCACAGGCTCATATTATAATCACATCAATATGTTCGCCTATTGCCACTTTAAAAAATAATCATCCCTTGAGTGCTAATACAGTTGTCCTGTCATTATTAAGACAGAGGCTGCTGGGTCTTACATGAACTCATTGCTCAGGAAACCCTCCATAAGAATTCCTGCTTCCGTGGTGTGTTTTATATACCAGGCATTGCAATATATCCTTAATAAGCATTGGATCATTGTATCAGTTTTTTTTTACCACTCCCTGTGACAAAATACGTGTTAGTTACCAACAGTTTAAAGAAGGAGACATTTATTTTGGTTCATGGATTCAGAAGAACAATCCATTGTGTCAAAGAAGTCATAGTGGCTAAAGTGGCTTAGTCAGTGGTGGTTGGAGCTTGTGGCAGATGCTCCTCAAATCTCAGCAAGAAGCATACAGGAATCAGTGAGTTCTAGAACCAAATCAGAGCCCCACTCCTAGTGTACAGTAACTCCAGGTAAACCCTATGTCCCAAAGATTTTACTACCACCCAAGAGTGTCACCATCTAGGGACCAAGATGAGACAGAAAGGGAAAATTCACATTTAAACCATCGCAATCACTTCAGCATCAAAGTTTGTCAGTAAACAGCACTATATCTGGTTTCAAATGAAGTGATGTTGGTACAAACAGGTGGTTCCTCAAAAACCACATTCTAATGAGAGGCACAGCTGCAATTTCAACTTAGAAAGTATGCCTTGCTTTTATCCCACAGTGGAATACTGTTGTGTAAGTGTAGCTCATTTTCCTTATCCATTGATCTGCTGATGCATATCTTAGTGGCTTCCAAATTTCTGGCTATTATGAGTAAAGCAGCAATGAACATGGTTGAGGAGATGTCTCAGTAGTAGGAGAAAGCATCCTTTGGATATATGTTCAAAAATGGTATAACTAAATCTCGAGGCAGATCTACTCTCTTCTTTCTGAGCAATGGCCACATTGATTTCCATAGGGCTATGCAGGTCCATAGTCCCATCAGCATTCTGACTGGTTTAAGATGAAAGGTCAAGTAGGTTTGATGTGAATTTACCTGATACCTAAGGATGTTAAACATTTCCTTAAGTGTTTTACAGCCATCTGACAGTCCTATTTTAAAATTTCTCTGTCCATATCTGTATCTGATTTTCTAATTGGGCTGAGTGTCTTTGATGCTTGATGTCCAGTTTTTGTAAGTTCATTATATATTTTATATATTAGCCTTCTATCAGTTGTTTAGTTGATAAAAATAGTTTCCATTCTGTAGGCTTCTGAACTGTACAAATGTTGTTGTCCTTTGCAATTCAGAAGCTTTTCAATTTCATAAGGTCTAATTTACTACTTTTTCTCCTTAGTGTCTTTGTTATTGGTGTTTTAATCAGAAAGTCTGTTCTCAGTGAGTTCAAGACTATTCCATACTTTCTTTTCTGTCAAATCTATGTGTACGGTTTTACACTGAGGTCTACATTACATTTGGAGCTGAGTTTTATACAGATGATAGGAATGTACCTATTTGGATTCTTCTATAGGCAGCCATCCAGTTTGACCAGCATTAATTCAAAAGGTCACTTCAACTATTAAAACCTAGCTTTCAAAGTCATTCTTCTAAAAGTCATTTGGGAAGATTCGCTCTCTGAATATTTGAGAACTCTAATACCATAAGTAGAAGCTTCTGTAAGAGAACAAACTACAAGAAAGGTAAGCAGAGCAATCATTTTCACTGTGTCAATGATGCAAAAATTGTCGTATTTTAGAACTCTTAGGTATTGGTGATTCTCCCATATAAAACACCATTAAAAAGGTTAATTGATGTTCGTGTAACAATGCTCACAATGCCTGTAGCCTGTGCATATTGTGAACTCTCTTTCCTTTGGTTTCATCAGCCATCTAGCAGACTGATGCTCGTCATGCAGAATAACATTAACAATATGTCAATTCCCATCCTGCTGCTCATCAGGCTGCACAGTTAAACAACTCTGGGACTATCCTAGGGTTGGCATCAGATGCGAGCTATACTAACAATGGTGTTCTTTTACAATATTTTGAGATTATAATTGAATTATTTCTCCCCTCCTTGTCTTTCCTTCCAACCCTTTCACATATTTCCCCACTTTCTAAATATCATGGCCTTTTTTTTTAGTTTACCTGATTATATACAATATTTAATGTATTTATTTATTAATATACTTGATATATTCATAATTGTTACAAATATGTATGTAATTATTAAAATATATGTATATGTAATTGTTACAAATATATATAATTGTTACATATATGTAACTAAATTTATAAATACATCCTTCCCAGTCTGATTAATGCTATTGCTATATTTGTTTTTGCAGGGTTGATATTTTGGTATTGGATAAATAATTGGTGTGTTCTTTCCTAGAGAAGATTACTTCTCCTACTCTCAGCATTCTGTAACTGCCTATGTTCTTTGTTTAATGTTGAGTCCTCCTGCGCTCCAGTCCATTCTGTTTAGGTCGAGAGTGGAAAACAATGAAACAATGACCGAAACACCAGCTGCTCTCTTTCCTCTCTTCTCCGTTTTAGCTGCATACATGGGCTTTAGCCATGTTGTTTTTGTTTTGTTCCTCAGTTTTATCCACTGTTTCTCTTCCTCTCAAACTCTGGACTTGCTGATATCTTGGACTAACAGCTTTCCACCCTCCTCTCCGCCCCCCCCCCACCCCCCCCCCCCCCGTGTTGGAGTGTTTCGTCACAGTAGGGTGCACCATCCACTAGAACAGGGATTTTGGAGTTTTACCTGTCTCAGCATCTTCAGTATCAGCTGCAGGTAGGACAGAGCTCATTACATGGTACCTGTCAAAATATCTATAAAATAACTAATTCTTTCATGTGCTGTCTGTCAGACCCTGCCTAGTTCCAAATCAAAGCCACTTCAATGAGTAGCTTGGTTTCCTTAGGAGGGTAAACAAATAGTTAATACTACAAGATTTTTGTCACTTTCAAATAAGTTGGAGGGTTAGACTTATGACAGAATAACTTACACCATTCTACTTCATTTTTTCTTACTGAAAAAAAAATCCATGCATGCAATGGCATCTGATGAGACAATTTTATTGGCCAAAGCTGTAAAGTGTTCCTGTTGGTGTACCTCTGAATCCTCAATGTATATCAATTAGGTAAGTATGTCCTCCAGAGAGCAGCTGTGCCTTAGACCAGATTTCTTGGTGGATATCCAATAGCAATAATTATAAGAATTAGGCTTGTGTGTACCACAACCAGTCTGGAGCAAGAAAATTGTCTCCACTTGGATTACTGGGACATGCATAAGAGGGAAAGTATATATTACATTACTGCAGCCCATTCTTCACTACTGTAAAGTTAGTAGGGGGCACGAGAGGGAAATGAAAAGTCCATAGGAACAGACATTAGGCTTGAATCACGGGTCCCTGGATGCAGCGATAGGTTTAAACAATCAATGACAAGCAAACTTCTCTTTGCAATTTATTCTTGGTCAGTTGCTACAACTGTTCCATTGTGTTTCATTTTAACTAGGAGTCTCACAGCCTAATGTATCTGACATTCAAACGTAAGTCAATAAAGTGTGTACAAAGACTTAAAATGCTTCTCAAGAAAGATTCTGCCATCCTATAATCATCTTATTCATGCTGAAGGCGCACAACTGTCTTTGGGGAATATTCAAATTTGTGAAACATGCAAAATAGGAATTAAGTGACACTTCAGAAAAGCTGCTACTCAGAGAACAATGACTTGTTACAGCATTTATCCTGAGAGCAAACGATAAAAAGATTTTACAAATTAACCAAACAGGCTGTTATCCCAGCAATAGTATTCCCGGTCTCATCGTTCTACCAATAGGAATTCAAATAGAGTCGGTTTGCGCGAATAAATTATTTTTTTCTCAATTTACAAGAGGTTTTAATTTCTTGATGTCAATATTCTAAAAATCTATTTCTAAGTCTCATATAGGTCTCCATGAAAAGTCCCATAGCAGTCTCTTAAAATAAGAAAGGCCTGAAAAATTACTAAAATCGACATGCCATCTACAACCTCACCCCCATTCACTTCTTGCTGGTTATCATAATTCAACCTTAGATTTCTGTTCAGAAGCTTTTGCTTTTATTCCATATCTGATTCTCTGAAGTCCAAGGTCTTAAGTAAGCACGATATCAGTCTTCAGGAAAACACGGCACCAAATACAAAATGACCAAATAAAGCAAATTGGACTCTTCATGTTACTTCTCTGGCTGACAGAGATTGAAAGTGTTTGAAATGCAAGGCTGCTTTAAGTCAATCACATGCTAACAAGTAGCAATGTGATGAGGCACAGCTGGGAGTGACTCTGAGTGGTCATACAGCATCACATGACAACACATGAGATCTCTAGAATACAATTATATTTACATATTGCAGCATTCCTAACAGATAATCAGGACATGTGTTATCATCCCTGACAAAAAGATGGAATTCTTAAATGTGTTGCAAAAGAAGGATATCATAGAAAACTGTTAAGTCTGTGTTAAGACTTTCTGGTCTCAAATATGTTATACATATATCTCTGCTTATAATAAGTTAAATGCCAAGATGCAATTTGTTTCTTACTTATCAAAAGCTCACACAGCCCAATAGTACTAGGATTCCAGGTATGCTGATAATTTTATTTTTACTATTTTGCAATTTACTTGGCTAAGATTCAGTTGTTGAAATGTAAAGGCCTGAAATGATTCGAAAATATTAAGACCAATTTAAAGTTATATGAATTTTTTTAAGCGGGGCTTGTCTATATTTATAATATTGAAACTACAAAACATCGTACCAGACCAGATGTGGTTTTAAAACCTCTTACTGTGATCCTGTTGGGACTAGAAGATAATTGAAAACACTTAACAGACTATTTCAGGGAATGTTGCCAAGGATTGAATAAGAGAATTGCATTTCGTTTTTACACGCCAGACAAAAGTCACCTTAAATGATGCTAAGGGTGGTTAGAAGAAGGAAGAGAATTGGGCTTGGGAAAGGCATAATTTACATAAAGTGCTTTTTAATCTAACATTTTCTTTCTTTTGTTGAATTTGACAATTTACTAGAGCCTTTTCAGGAGTATCTGACAACCCTTTTAATTAAGCAGCAAGCAGTGAAAAAAAAAATGACAGGCAATGTGTTTCTGGAGTATTAATGCAATTCTTGAGCAAATTTACCCCCTCAAGGGGAGCTCTAATTCTGAAGACAGAACTCAGTGTTCAGTTCTGTCTTATATAGATCTCAATATGGATTAAAACTGATGTCCTTATTCATTTACCTCTCTCTTCCCTCTAACTTAAACTTTATTACTTGTAAGTTACAGCCTGTGAATTTGATGGTCAGCAAATACTTAGGACTAGTTAGCAATGTCAATGCTGAGAACAGAGGATGAATTGTTAAGTTTTTACATGCTTTGAGAGCTTCACACTAATTCTAGAAGGTAGACCAGGTCCTATGCAGAAAAACAGCCTTGTAGATGTCCTGTGCATCATTAGTTCTGCAGTTGCCCTGATCAATTGCCAGATTAGCACAGCTCTCAGTAGACTGTAGCTACTGTTTTCTATTATGTTCTCCCAGTTCAGCACACCATTTGGATCCCTCTGCTCTTTAGTTTAAGAACTCTATTCTGTACAGAGACCACTTTCTATTGGTACGATCATAAAGAGGAACACAAAGATATTACTTCTGGGGAGAAAACTCCAGTAAACAGGAAAGCAGCAAAATAGTCAGTCCTAAAGCAAGAAAGTAAAGGTAGTTTCCCTTAATTTTTCTCACAGGAAGTTCTTGTTAAAACTGTACATGAGAAATTCTGTTTCATGTGTGAGTTTATTTTAATACCATCACGTAATGGTGCTACTTTTCATAGATTCCTTGCCACTGTAAAATATGTCAAATATACTGACTATCTCAAATACTGCCTCAGATGTTGAGGGATATCTCAGTATGACTCTAGTGGTTTGAACAAAAAATGACTTTGATAGTTTTGGACATTTTTAGCATTTGAACTCCATTTGGAAGCATGGTTTGGGGAATGTGCTGATTTGAATAAGAATAGACCCCATAGGTTCATATATTCGAATGTTTAATCATCAGGGAGTGGTACTTTTTAAAAGGTTTGAAAGCATTAGGAGGTGTGGCCTTGTTGGCCTCCTATGTCACCAAGGACAGACTTGGAAGTTTTAGAAATCCATGCCAAACCCAGAGCCTCTCATAGTCTCTGCCTATGGATCATGTTGTAGTTCTCAGCTTCTGTTCTGGTGCCTGCCTGCATGCCTCGATCCTTCTGGCCATGACAATAGTGGACTAAAACTCTGAAACTGCAAGGAAACTCTCAATGAAAGGCTTTCTTTTGTGAATGTTACTTTGGTCATGATGTCTCTCACAGTAATAGAATAGTAACTAAGACAGGACTGTTTAGGTGGTACCATCCTGCTGGCAGAAGTGTGATGGACATTGAGAATAAAGCTGCTACCTTATTTCATTTTTTTTCTCTTTCTGTCCTACTTGCCATTCAAGATGTAAGCTCTCAATCTAATGTACCTGCTATTATACCTGCCATTTGCAGCCATTCCTCCCACCGTGACGTACCATTATCACTCTGGAACCATAATCCAAATAAATTCTTTCTTCATAAATTGCTTTTGGTCATGTGCTTTTATCATAGGAACAGTAAAAAAAAAAACTATTATAATGGCTAAGATGGACTAGTCTCTGTCTTTTTAATGCAGCTACAGCTTATTTTGACTTTTTTCATGTTTTCAGGAAGTAGATTTTTGCATTGATAAGAAGATAAAAATGATCAACTTGGAGAGTTTCAATGAGTGGTAAACATGTCTAGACATTTGAAGTATACTCACTTAAGTAAACATCCATGTTTTAGGTCAGTCTTCTATTGAAAAAAGTATGTCATGAGCAGAACATTTTCTGAGAGAAGAAGCAAGTCAGACTGTTGGAATTTGTGACCATTATCAATTTATTTTTAAATTTTTTATTGGATATTTTACTTACATTTTAGATGTTATCCCCTTACTGTTCCCCCCTTCCTCCCCCCAACCCAGGAACTCCGTTTCCCAAACCGCCTCCTCCTGCTTCTATGAGGATGTGCTTCCACCTACTCCCTCACTCCCACCTCCCCATTGTCGAATCCCCCCTCACTGGGAGTCCAGCCTTGATCGGACCTATGCCAACAAGACCATCCTCCCCTTCATGTACAGCTGGTGTCATGGGTCCCTCCCTGTGTGCTCCCAGGCTGGTGGTTTAGACCCTGGGAGCTCTGGTTTGTTGGTACTGCTGCTCTCCTCATGGGTCTGCAAACCCTTTCAGCTACTTCAGTCTTCTCTCTAACTCCTCCATTGGGAACCCCTCGACCAGTTCAATGGTTAGCTGTGAGCATCTGCCTCTGAATATGTCAGACTCTGGCAGACCTCTACGGAGACAGCTATATCAGGTGTAACCAGGACACCACAGTGTCAAGGACTTTTCTTCAAAGGCCTTCATGCTGTGCACTCATCAGCTGCCATGTAGCTTCATCTGTTGGGAAAAAATAATGCTTTCTCTTTATTCATTTTAATTTATCATGTCAAAATTTCATTGGAAAGTCACCAATTATGACTCTAAATGTTTTTCCAAAATCTTTATTGTTAAATATATAAATTACCCCTGATGTAGGCAAACTTTAAGATGCATAGAACATACTTTAAATGAAAGAAGAAGCTCTTATACAGCCTCATTTAATCACTGCAAAGATTCGAAGTACTGACAATGATACAGGAGAAAATGCTAGGAACCCTGACTGGTAGTTTTCTGATTGTCATTGCTAGATCATGTCATAGTGTGTGGGGAAAAGCACGTGGAGGGGTCCCAGGGCTGTGACCCGGAGGCTTTCCACGCCGAAGGGTCCCACAAACAGAAGGGTCTGGGGTGGAATCCCCAGACTGCACATCCGGTCTCAATAACTGGAGGAGGTCTGGAGTTCGAAGAGTTTTATTGCCGTGATGTGATAGTTGGGTTTAGATGTGCACCCCCCCAGTTCAGCCAGGGAAGAGCTGGCTTAAATAGGGGAGGGGGAAGACGAGCTGGGAAAAGGAATAACTTAATTGAGCTACGCCCCCTGGCCTTGAGGTAACTCATGAATATGGAAATCTCTCGAGGCTGAAGCCTATAGTCACGCCCTCTACCTGTAGGTGTGGATGATGATGCAAACTTCTCTAGGAGGAGCTACTCTAAGCCAAAGGTGTCTGCAAGGTGCAGGTTAATGGAGATGTAGACTGCGTGTAGAAGCCTGGATTCTGGGGGCATGGCAGAACACCTGCCGTTTCTCCAATGGGAGTCGGGGATCAAAGACCCATTGCCCAGCCAAGATTCAAGACATCCTTGACGGCCCAACAAGAGTGCAAGAGAAAAAACTAGTTAGAGCACATGCCTGGGATTTACTAGGGCAAACAGAAAATTCTCTGCATCTCCAGATATTTGTGCATGTAAAAGTACCCAAGAAAACTTGAATGACAATAAAATTGGGAAGCTGGCGGTTGACTTTGCCCTCCCCTTGCTTTAATATTATAAGTTACTAAGAGCTTAGAGTTCCATGTTTCTGGAAAGAGGTGGAGAATTTGGTAGTATTGCTGAATAGCCTCTAACTTGAAGTGGCACTTACATTTTGAAAGGATCACTTTTGCTTTAGAGGATGGAGAGAAGAGAATCAAGAAGAGAAGAGTTATAATGCTGGAATCTCACCATCACTTTCTAACTTAGAGGTTAATAACTCAGTTAACATGGCAGCCACTAGGAGATACACTTGTAAATAACAAATCAGTAGAACTTAGTGACTGAGCAAAAGAAGAATGAGCAAATACAAAGTATAACAACTTGTTCTGAGTCAAAGCAACACTATCAATAGATATTTTCCTGGCAAACCTTCTAAAATATGACAATCCACCTTACCAAGATGACTATTCCTCAAAACCAGTTTGAGCTGGTGAGCTTGCCCTATGGCAAATATCTTGCTGTGCAATCAGGAAGGCTCAAATTTAAATCACTGCAACCCATGTAAAATTCAAGTGGGAGTGTTAGCCAGTCTGTACTTCTACCAAATGAAAGCAAAAACAGAGAATCTATGAAGTAAGCTAGGTAGCCAGATTAGCTTAAACTGTGAGCTCCAGGTTCAGTGATAGATTGTAACCTAGAAGTAAAGCCAAATTAATATTTTCCTCCCTTAAGTTGCTTTTTAGGCAGTGTTTTATCATAGTAACAGAAATTACATTGGAATACATATATGCATACATACAAAAAATCGAACTGCATATAAATGCATATGAAAATGCAATAATTAAAAATTTATATCATACATAGAAATTAATATCATGTTAGATGTAGAATTATGTGACTTATACAACATGCTAATAGATAACACACAGATATTGATATTGACTATTAATAAGGAAAATATATAATGTATATTTATATTTGTACCTCTTAACTAAGCAGGTGTCTGATTCTACTTTATCATTATTTACCATATCAAACTGCAAGCTGTTTTGCTTAAACCAGCAAGTATTTTAGATACTGAAAAATTGTTCTCACTGTGAATCAGTGTGTGGGACTTTGTGTATTGAAAGGTGCTGTGGAGTTGGTTCTCTTGATTGGTGTCATATTACACATAAATGGTGTTTTGGTTCAGTTGGCTCTGTACTCAGTGGGGAGGAATCATTTGTTGGATTCTTGTTTGTTTAGGCACTGTCATCTAATCTAGTAAAGAAAAGGTACACAGAATAACGAATGGACAAACATCCTGTGTTTGAAGACAAATGTCACGATTCTCTAATTAAAAGTGAGAAGAAAATAAAAGGATAGAGCTGAGCTGATGGTAGCGTTTGGCTTGCCCCTTGTTCACTCCGCTCTTAAGTTGACCACAGTTGAGGACAGATTTTTCAACTCAGAGCATCCATATTCTTCAAGTCAGCGCACAGTTTGAATAACATAATGTTTTGCTTGCTGTTTGCAATCTAAGAAAGAAAGAGATGCAGGTAGCTATTAGATCTATGAAGTGAACAAGAAACAATCAGATAAATCATCTGTACCTTGCAATATCCTTGGTTATAAATTATTTCCATACAAATCTATAGATGTAAAAGTCGCACTTTTGATTACCTTATATAGGTTAGGAGAAATAGACAGTAAGATAGTGCAATTCAAATGTGCTAGGACCAACGACTACTCTTCTCACTGCATCATAAAGCAAAGAATTGACTACTGTACGGTATAGGGAGATAAAGAGGAGAGAGAGATTTGAAACAATCAAATTTCAAGAGATTTCTTTCAATGGTATACTTTTAGTATTTTTATTTTAATTCTTAATAGCTATAAAATCAGTAATGTAGATAATATAGCTTTTTGAAATATCATTTTTCTGAATTATAAAGCAATCCTTGCCTGCCTTTGTGGCTTTATACCTCCTAAATACCTTAAGTTACTAATGAGAAATGCAAGATAGACAACAGTCTGATGCAGGGGGAATAACTTAACTTACTACTCACCAGGACAATATATTTATTAATCAAAAATCTACTGAGAAACAGGATACGTATTCTAGATCAATCAGATATTTGATGGATCTGTATTTAGGTCTTCTCTAGAGTAGAAACTTGGCATAACAGAGGGGTTATATACAATATTTTACTTATATTCAGAGTTTACAAATTCAAGAGGGGATTATAACATGGACATGTTTTATGTATTACTACATCCTGATAATACTTGGATTGTATCACTTCTGCAGAATAGAGTGCAGTGTGGTCTGGCATTTTGAGCTGTTATCTTCCCAGAGAGAGGGTCCTTTTACCTGGATCTACTACAAGGAACAATAATCCTTGATTTTTGTACTGGAGGCAAGGACTCCATATTGCAAAATGCTATTTCAGGCTTTCTGCAAGCATCCTGTATCCAGCTGGTTTGTAAAGTAAGTCAAGAGATTTTTTTTACAAAGACACAAAGCAAGAAAGATACCAATACTAAGTCTGGTGGTTTGTTTGAAAACAAATATATGTTTCCCATTGTCTCATACACTTGAATACTGATTCGCAGTTCATGAAATGTTTGGGGAGGTTTAGGAGATGTGGACTAGTGCAGGAAGTATGTTAGTGGGGAAGACTTTGCAATTAAGGCCTCATTCTGTTTCCAGTAGCTCTTTCTGCATTATGCTTGCATTATGGTTAACAGCTTAAGCTTTTATCTTCCTCCTCTGGCTACCTTGTTTGTCACTTGTTCTGCCATGCTTCTCCACCATGATGTTCTCCTATCTGTCTGCAACCTTAGGCCAAAATAAATACTTGTTTCTATAAGATTTTTGATCCTGGTATTTTATCACTACAACAAGAAAATGACTAATATGCCAAAGTATGGTTTCTGGGAGTATAGATTCCAATGTCTTAGAAAACTTAGCAACCTGTAGTAACTGGGGGAAAACATGGTATCAGGAGAAATTCCTGACTTGTGTCTAGCTCTCTTCCTTCTTTTATCTAGTCTCTAACCCAGCCCATGAGATGATGTTATTCAAATACAGGGTGGATAATTTTTGCTCATTGAAAATACTCAGGATAAACATCACAAATGCCCTGAAGTGTGACTCCTGGATGATTGGAAGTCACAGTCAAGCTGACAGTTAACATTAACAATCATACTATGACAGTGAGAATCAACTGTCTTCCAGAAGCAACAAGGAATAAGGATTTCACTAAACCATATATCACAGCAAGCTTAGTTTCATAAAATGCATACTCAGATGCAAATGTTGGAAAAGATGAAGGAGGACAGGGGAGGGAGGTGTCTACACTGCGATTGCCAAGGGCATTTATTTAGTAATAACATATTGATCCTGATGAGAGTAGACTATTTGGATAGCTGCCAAAAGACTGTTGGTGAAATCCTATAGGTTTTGCTTTATGTGCAGAAAATGCTCAGTCAATGCCTGTCACTTGTTTTGGTTCATTTACATTTTTGGCACATGTTAGCTGAAGAAACTAATGGATTTCACTGGGTTGTTACTATATATGTACATGTGGTAATTTGATCATGATCATCATGTTTGACACTCTTTTGAGGGAGA
>NW_021604708.1:448972-480609 GCF_004785775.1 Grammomys surdaster | reverse complement strand
TGTGTGTGTGTGTGTGTGTGTGTGCTGGGAGAAGGAAGCACTAGTAAATCTGGTCACTTTCAGTGGTTTCAAGAAGCTGTTGGCTATTGGGTTGTTTAGTTTCTGAGTTTAGCAGGTTCCCTGAAGGATAGAATGTTTTTACCTCTCTTCAACATACATTTTAAGGAGCTTTCCTCAGGATGAGGTTCATCCCAGGAAAAACTGCTATGCCACAACCATCTACTCTTCTTACACACAGATTTCGTTTTCAGATTCTGTCTTCTTCAACCAGACTTCTTTGTCCATTGTAGCTCCCTGAAGTCTTCTTTTGTCGATGCTGGCAGATATTGTGTTGCTCTCCACAGCAAAACACCCCCCACCCCCCCACACACACACTTGTTTTGGTTCATTTACATTTTTTGCACGTTAGCTAAAGAGACTAATGGGTTTCACTGGGATGTTACTATATATGTACATGTGGTAATTTGATCATGATCATCCTGTTTTATACTATTCTGAGGGAGACACGAATTCCACAATATATCCCTCAGGATCAATATATTATTACAAAATAAATATTCTTGGAAATCACATGCGCATGTGCACACACACACGCACACACACACACACACACACACACACACACACACACACACATTACATAATCCTTTCTGAAACCAGAAAACTAATTAAAAGCAACTCTTGCATTTCCATTACAAGAGCCTCTCTATAGTGAACAATGTCTTCTTCACATCATGAGTGACAAAATTGTCTGAGTCACTGTACTATGCCTTTCCTTTTTTTCTCTTTATGATAATCACCATATGGAAGAATTACAGGCAAATGATGAAAGTATAAGTGACACAGGGACTCTAGAGTAACGTCTGTATCCATTCATGTGTTGTTTTAAGATTAGTGTCAACATAGCACAATGTATTGTGTTGATTCCCTGGGACCCCCTCTCATTTTTGAAAAAATTCATCAGCGTATGATTAATAAATGGCAATTGGGAACCAGCTAGGATGAGTTTCAAACCAGCCTCCTTGTTCACTAGCTGCATAGTCCATATAGGTTTTACAATGTTTTTCTCTCTCTCTCTCTCACTTACTCTCTGTAGACCCAATGAAGGAGGGATCAGAGTAGCCATGCTGCACAACCTTGTGAGAGAGAGCAAAGGAGCTTGTGCTCACAACTCACTCAGAATAGCTTTAGAGACTTGACAAGCAGCACGTGGATACGTTTTAAATATGTTTTCTTGTTCCATTGGTTTCCAATGGCTGCACTTTGAAAAATATTTCTATAATTTATCTTTCTTTACCTTTTTTTGCTAATGGAATATGCATGCATGCACACATGCACATGCATACATGCACACACACACACACACACACAGGTGTCTTTGTCATTGTAGGTATATCATTGAGACTCAAATTGTATTTCTGTCTCTATGAGAACATTTAAGTAAGTGTGATGGCTAATTGTGGTTGTCAACTTGACTCCATCTGGAATAAATGAAAACCCAAGCATTTAGGCATTATCATGAGCTATTTTCTTGATCATTATAGGTATGAAGACCCACATTATACTTAGCCATATCTAATTGCAATACACATAATAAAAAAAAGGAAGAAAAAAAAGCTATTTACCTGTTTTCCCTCACTTTGGCTGGAAAGTTCATATGTCCTGTTGCTATGGAATTAATATGCTAATATTAGAATCTATTTCTTTGGGTTTCCAACACATGCTGAAGAACAACAGCATCTCTCTAGATACCCTCCAGCACCAGATTGTGACTGCTCATATATTGAGCCTCATGGGCTATACATCTACAGAATTCTTGACCTTTCTGTCAGAAGACAGAACTTATTGGATTACCTGAACTACAGTTTATAAGGTACTGAGTATATATATATTAGAATAAATGCATAATGATAAAATTATCGTTCATGTGGATATAATTCTATCTATCTATCTATCTATCTATCTATCTATCTATCTATCTATCTATCGTCTATCTATACAGACACACACACACCTGCACACACATACACATACACACACACACACACACACACACACACGTTATATCAAAAATGCTTCTTTTGAGAACCCTAACTACAGCAATAAGTATCACTGTTATGATTTTATTTAACCCTTATTTTAGTACTCCAATCTATGGAAATCCAGCTGTCTTTCTAGAATTAGAGAATTATTAAAGAGCCCTGGAAAGATCATCAACTTCCCCTACTCACCCCCTTTAAAGCCAGACTACACACATTAATCACCCAAACTGACTTTTTTCACCATCATGATGTGGTTAAAATTCATGTCTGCTTTACCCCAAGGAGTAGATTTTGTCACAGATGAGTGAAGTCAGCACTAATAACATTACCCAGTGTTTTCAGGAAACCTTTTCAGGGCAGAATAGCTCAATTTACATTGCCAATTTTACATATATTTGGTTACTGATCAAGTTCAATTATTTCCTATGTCATTGTTGAAAAACCCAGACATCAACTTCTCAACTCACAATTCACATTCAAGCTGAGTGGTCACCTGGCAATCTTGCATAAAGATAGACTGTGGGATGGGATCCTCCTGCACATTTCTGTACGTAAGCCCTGTGAAGTCATGAGGTAAGAGTAAGGGGCTATTTCTGCTCAGAAGAGACAGTAATGTGGAGTTACCATGTTCCAGATGTTTCTGCATTTGCTTCCTTTGTTGTAGATTACATTTTATTTAAGAATATTTGTGTCTATATAAATATATTCAATGTTACTGCAGGTACCCACAGAGGCCAGAAGAGAATGTTAGAGGCACTGGAGATATAACTGCAGAGTTGTGAATCATTCAACATTGGTTCTGGGAACTAAACTCAGATCTTCTGGAAAAGCAGAAGCTTCCAAAAAAAAAAAAAAAAGAAAAAGAAAAAGAAAAAAAAGAGCCACTCTGTAATTCCAAAAGGCTTCTTTAAAATTTCACTATTAACTGCTTAAAAGTGATTTGGGATAATAGAACCTGTATTTTTACAATATTATTTAAGATACTGGCATGTGACTATACTTTTATTATTGAAAATAAAGAATTCAATAGTGTAGGTCTATGTGTTTATTCTAAATATGTCTCTCCTCTCTCTCTCTCTCTCTCTCTCTCTCTCTCTCTCTCTCTCTCTCTCTCTGTGTGTGTGTGTGTGTGTGTGTGTGTGTGTGTGTGTGTCTGTGTATTGTATATGTACCAGGAATCTGTCATTTTTAGGAGTTTAGTCTGATAAGGCCACACAATATAATGTTGTCCCTGGGACCATTTCTTGGCTTCTCCTTTAGCCATAGAAGAATATGACAGGGAGTTCTCAGCCAGTGAGGAGTGTTTAGGAACTGACGATGAAATCCTGCTGCTACACGTAAACCAATATTCCTACAGAGGACTGAGATTACATTCTTTGGGGATTTATTTATTTAGCACATTGGCTTTGCCTCTATATGCTTGAATGGATACAAGATCCAACTAGCAGCTCTTGGACAAGAACAGATTTTTCCTATGTTGTTCTTGGAGGAGAGTCTATAGTAGTGATACAGAGTAACCACCACTCTCTTTAATATTTTTAAGTTAGGAAGATGTTTACTGGTTCAGTACCATTCTTTGGTATCCAATATTTGACGAGTGTAGTTCAAACTTTGTAGATATAAAGAAGGAGGATGAAGAAGACAACAGACATTCTTTATATGTAGCCTAAGATAATTAGCATTTGACCAATGAGGAAAAAAGAGGACAAGGGTTTAGATAACCCTGTTTTAGAGGTTGTTCTTATTAATTATAAAATTATCTCAATTTAGAATCACCCTGGAAATACACTCCTGGTTATGTCTATGAAAATGCTTCCCTGGATACATCTATGAATATGCTTCTAGAAATTTTAAGAAGATAATGTCCATTGTAAATGTGAGCAGCACCATCCCACATCCTGGGATTCCAGAATGAGGAAAAGGAGGAAACAAGCTCAGCACCAGCATGAATGTATTTCTACCTCTGACTACAGAGGCAATGTGGCCAAGTCACCTCATCCTCCCGCTAGTTGCATCTTCTTGAACTAAAACCCAAAATAAGCCTTTTCTCACTTAGGTTTCCTCTTGCCTGTCCATTTGTTTACAACAAGTGAAGTATCTAATAGAGTGTTCAACGTAATCAGAAATTGCTTTGTATAGAACAGGTTTGTTTGCCAATGTGTTTGCACATGGCAAGAGTGAAAATGTCTTAGGAAGTGAAAACCTACAGTGACTTCCACAAGGAATCCAATATGCTGTGACTGTGCATGAACAACATAGGCACAATAGAGACTGTGTGAAGAAAACTCTGGGATACAGAAGCCAGAAAAATTGAGAAAGTTTTAATGTCTTACAGGAGCGAGTTCTGATGGAAAGAAATGAAGTTGATAAAGTCTCTAGAGATTGTAGTCAAAACTATGATCATTCTGGCAGTAACAGACTTTGAAAGCCTTCCTTATGTACTAGGTAGGGAAAACAGTGCATTAGGCAAAGCTGTCTCCTAATGAGTATCCAAAAATAAGTTGCCTAATGGACTGTCATGTCCATGCACCATTCCCAGTAGTGATGTCCTTAATGTGTTCCTGTCAAACGATGGTATAAAAATAATGAGGTTCTCTCTGTACTTTTTTTTCTTATCCCTATATATGCTTTTATTTTTATGACTTCCTTTCCCCAAACAGTACCTTGTAAAGAAAAATAATGCAGAGCTGTACAGAGATATAATGAGTCCATATTTCCAATGTTCATAAGATCTATTTCAAATCATTAGAGCAGTGTGAAAGAAAACACTCTATAGACCTGTGGCCTTCCTTTGTTGGAATGCAGGAGGGTTTCAATTTGCTCTTTGATCTGTTGTGGGCACTGGTCTCTGTGGCAATAATTCTTGTTCAAAACTATTTGTGTTAAGGGTTGTTTTGGTTTTAGTAGGAGCAATGAAGAAGTTTCACTTGGCTACTTAGGATTTCTTCATGGTACTAAATTTTTTATTTCCCTTTTAACATTAGGAATATACTAAGCCATTCAGATGATTAGTTAAGCATCTTTAAAGATGTTTCTAATCTTTAACCTAACATTAGTTAATTTCTCATAGTGCTCTTATTTAATTTGTTTTTGTTAATTGAAAAAGGTTTTAAAATAGAAAGTATCCCTGCTTTTGTGAAAAGATACTTTATGTATAAGGCCCTGGAATGAATTTAACAGTTTAAAACACAGTTAAATAGACATGAACGTCTTGGCTAATAAAAAGGTAAAAAGAGATCCTTCAGCTCAGTGTGATGGTACAGGCCTGTACTCACATTCAGGACTTTAAGGCAGGAGGATCAAGAATTAAGACTCTCTCTCAAAAATCAGGACCCCTCAAAAAAAAAAATGAAAGAAAAACAAAGAGTAGCCTCAGTCAAGATACTTTCTGCAAAGAGAAGATAGAAAATGTCTGAAACCTGTAGGCAATCACAACTTCTCATCTTACCAGTAGGAGTAAGCAAGCAGCCATCTTCTCTATCAACACTATAGGGCTTGTGATCCAATAAACATGAATTTACAAAAACAGGCACACTGCAGGACTTAGTCCATGGCTGGAGTTTGTCATATTATTCAGGGTTCTCTAACAAAACAGGCACTGGGTGGAAATAGGGTCAGAAAATTAGGGAAGCCAAGAAGTAGAGGGTGCATATTGAAGCTGAAGACTCCAGGAAACCAGAGTTTAATTGAGTCCATGTGCACAAACCTGAAAACCGTGGGGAGATTTGGTATAAGTATGAAGGCCAGATATTGCAGCTCCATTCCCCAAGCACAGCAGGAGATGGAAAGTTCCATCTCAGAGGAAGAACCTACCTTTTTCTGCCAGCTTAGTTTAGTTCGACCTTTTATTGCTATCAAGCACATATGGATGGCAATAATCATCTTAATGTAGTCATTTGGTTCAAACGCAAATATCTTCAGAGACACATTCAGAAATAACATTTTTCCAGCAACCCACGAAACCATTAGTCCACAGCTTTTTAATTGTGGGTAGCAACGCAGCAGATGCCACATAACAGAATGTGGGGTAATGTTAAAAATGTGATAACAGTAGGAGTTTTATGAATGTACAATGACCAAAAATACAGAAGCAAATATGCCACACATCCAAGGTACTTCCAACAGCATTCACCTGTGTTGTGTCCTGCAAATTCACTCCATCTTTGACTCTGAGCATAAAACAGGTACACTATGAGCTATGTATACTCTTACACCATATAGCAGCAAGCACTGTCTGAGGTGCCTTGACTCAGGTAGAAGACCACTGTATGTGACGTACTGACAATGTTTTATTGAATATACAAAGCTTTCTCCTCTTATAGTAACAGAGTAACTTGTTACAGAAAACAAAGAAAGTTTTAATTGCTCATGCAGTATCAAACATTAATCCAAGAATTAAATTATTAAAAATAAACAAACACATCCATCTGAAGAACTATTGTGAAATAAACTTTCTTATCAGCAAATGATTGATTTCTATACCTATTTTATTTACATATATATTTGGAATTATACAAACATTTCTTGTATGAGAAATCATACCCAGTGAAAAGCTTTTTAAAAACTCTCTATATATTTCAGTTGAACATACAAATTGTTTATCATTTTTGCTATACCCTATGATACCGTAGAATAAGGGTTGTCAACCTCCCTAGTGCTGTGTCCTTTTAATACAGTTCCTCATGCTGTGGTGATTTCCAAATATAAAAATTATTTTCATTGCTACTTTATAACTATAATTTTGCTACTGTGATGAATGATAATGTAAATATTCGTGGTTTTTGATGGTCTTTTGTGACTCCCATGAAAGGATTGTTTGACTCCAGCAGGGATTACAGCCTAGAGGTTAAGAAACTCAGTGTGGGGGAATTCATGGGCGGGGAGCTGGGAGGAGACACACCCTCATAGAAGCAGGAGGAGGGGGAATGGGATAGGGCATTTCTGGGTGTGGGGGGGAACTGGGAAAGAGGATAACGTGAAATGTAAACAAAATATTCAATAAAAAATTAATTTCAAAAAAGAGAAAGAAACACTGCCACAGAGGGTTCCAACTGCAGAAAACAATTTCTACTTTATGAACACAAAGAACAAATGGAGAAAACTGGATAATGAAAATTTGGAAATTTATGAGTCCCAAATTAGGGCCTGAGACCACTGAAATGACAATAGTATTTTTGAATGAGTGAAAAGAAGTTGGTCCTTCCAGTATTGGGGAAAATACATCCCAGACTTTATTAGAAAGAATTATCACTTTCTCTATCATGATTCATGTAGAGATGGCTTCTTACTTGGAATCAGTAATAAGATAATGGTCACCATTAGCACCCACTGTTGAGCAGATGAGGTAAAAGTAAGCTGCAGAGTTCCAACATTTACATGGAAGTGGTGGGGGAGGTGCAAGTTGGAAGCTGAAAAACAGCCAGTGACTGGTGTGTACATCAACCTGCGTTTATTTTCATAACTTTGTTTCCTATTGAATTACTACCAGAAACGTCTTAGATTGCCTGGCAATTACTACCTAGGAGAAAACGGCAGGCAGTCATCATGTTCATGTATACCTCCAACATCTACTAACAGTTCGTAGTGCTAGGAGCAATTGCTGGTTTAATATCCATATCATGAGGGATCTCATTCTCTCTCTCTCTCTCTCTCTCTCTCTCTCTCTCTCTCTCTCTCTCTCTCTGTGTGTGTGTGTGTGTGTCTGTGTGTGTGCACATGCATGTATGCACGTGTGAACATATACACAAATGTCTGTCTATAAAAGTAAACATATATATCATTAAAGTTCTGGTTTTTGAAAGAAACATACTTTATTCTGAAACATAGATCTATATCACATTATTTTTTCATGTTTGGCTTTATTTTTTTATACTTTTTTTATTTAAATAAGGAGAGTTCTTTCATATGGAAAGACCTAGTACAATCACATATTTGAGTATGTCTTTTATTATACACTGGTGATAGCGCTGGTGGCAGCCCTTCTTGGTCTTGCAGAAGGCATACTAGTTTAGTTCCAATGTCTCTGATATCTTTTCCTCGCCTCTGTGGACACCTATATGCACATACACTTATGCAAACACATACCGATACACATACATTTCAAAAAATCTTTAAAATCTTGTTTGGAAAAGAAAGTATTATCAACCCCACATGAATACTGTTTTCCTTTAAAATTTCACAAGCCAATGAAATAGAGAGGTTCTTCCGTGTTTACAGTGCCTCATTCTGACTGATTGATTGATGATTGATTGAATGATCTATTGATTGACATGTAGTGAAGGATGCTGGAAGAATCAGGCAAGGCTAGTCTGAGAAATTCTCTTTGAAGATATTTTCAAAGTGAGACAATTTGTCACTCAATAAAAATCTGTCTACATGATACATGAAGTTTTGGCACTCCAAACTGGCCAAATGGCTGCACATGTTGACAGCTTAAGTATCTGTGTGCATCTAGACAGTGCATAACATGGCTTCTATTATTGTAGTGTATACTTAGCACTTCTGCATAATGACTCAGCCCCTTTCAGGTCTACCACTGCATTCCGCCTCACTTTCAGAATTCTCTCCCTAAGGTGGTTTCAATATTTTACATACAAGTTGGTCTTTTGACTTTTCTTGATTTTTTTTGGATGCTGCAAAACTGTGCAGCTGGCAAAACTGTCACTGTGGCAGGGAAAACCAGAGATGGTCGAAAACAAATCTCCAAGACATCTGCAATATTACGTGCCTAGTGATAGCTTGTAGGTACCTATTTATACTGTGCCCTAAATATTTCATCCATTTTTTTAACTAAGAGTTAATCTACATATCTCCCAGGGGCTTTACCTAAGTGTGCAATATCATTTCTTGTAATGAAAATCTCCGTTTGTTATTTTTAGCACATAAATTTGGTGTACACTACAGAACAGGTATTTGTTTAAAAAAACACAAGAAGAATACAGAGTAGTAACTCAATATAATGCTGTATAAGATACTTTATCATTGAAGCCATCCTGGGGGAGTGGCAGACATCGTTTTTCTATGTTTCTTCTAGAGTTTTAAAACAAATGTTCTTTACTCATTCACCCTAAGGAGACCAAGGATATTAATGGGTTAATATTTGCAAGCATCTATAGATGCCAAGGACAGAGTATTTTATTTGTAAAATATAATCTTGAGAAACACTATTCCATGTGAAAAAAGGCATGCACAAACTACATTTAACTTTGTATTATAAGAAGCAAATATGTATTGCTAACTAGCTTCCACGGTGTTAGTGTTCTCTCCATCATCATCATTATTATTATGTGGCTATGGACAGAAAGATGATGGTTTTGATCACAAAGTCTTCTATAAGAAAGAAAAATATGAACAAGCCTTTTATAGGAAAATGGCTTAAAGCATACCCCAACATTCACGTAATTGAATAACTCTGCTTAATGACCATAAATATTCAAAATTACAAAGACCTCGGTTATGAAATTTTTCTAGTAGGTTGAAGTCCACAGAGTTAAGAAGCTTTCTAGATGCAACACTATCACGTACGACAATATTTTAAAACACTATTGAAGTTGCGTTGTCGAGAACATTGGATGATGAATTTATTAAGCAGGATTGACTCAACTGTCAAATGCAGATGGCATGAGTTTGGGAAGGAAGAAATTTCTTGCCATTAAGGACAAATAAGTGCGAGGACACGAATCGAAGTCAATAAGAGAGAAAGGGCATTGACTTAGCCAGGCTTAATTTACCAACAGCTAACTTACCTTGTCCAGACAGCTTTTCACTAAGCAGGTATTATTTTCCCTCAAACACACAAACACACTTGAGTCTGACTTCTGTTGTTGTGGTCTGTGGTATTTATTTATTTGTTTATTTATTTTGGTTTGATTGTTTGTTTTTTTGTTTTCTTTTTTGTTTTTGTCTTTGTCTTGTTTTTTGCTTGTTTTGGTTTTGGCTTTAGGCGTGGGCGTTTGGTTCTTTTTCTTTTCTTATCTTTAAAATATAACACTCACCTTCAGGGCTATTTCAAAGATAGCATGAGAATAAGAGGGAAACTCTTCCCTGAATTATTGTCTGTTCTCGAGTGTGTTTCCTTCTTTAGGAAAGACACATTTAATACCACTTGTCCTCAAGGCCTCAATAACATGTGATGACTCTCCTCTTTTGAGCTATATTGTTTCAAAGAAGTGTTTTGGAACCACAAGTTAGGCTTTCTCCTCCTCTCCCAGTCAAAATAGCAACATGGGGTGTTGAAGCATTCTGTTTAGTTTTGCTTTTTCTATAGCCCAGGCTAGCCTCAGACTTGTGACCTTCCTGGCTTAGCCTACCAAGCAGTGTCACCTAGGTGTGAACCACCATGGGTGGGATTCTTTCAGCATTCCTGAGACACAACTTTTACTTTAGTTTGTCATTTTCACACTACCATGACAATACAGCACTGGACAAGTGTGGGTGAGACTGTACTGTGAGACATATTTTTGTTAGATATTTTCTTTATTTACATTTCAAATGTTTTCTCCTTTCCAGACCCCCCCTCAGAAATCCCATATCACATCCCCCATCCCCGTCCCTCTATGCGAGGGCCCCCCCCACACACACACACTCTCATCTTTCTGCCCTGGCATTCCCTTACAATGGGGCATCGAGCAGCTTGATTTTTATCTAGCCTTCTGAATATTATTGAATTCCTTCGAGGGTAGAGATGGATTTTTTTAAGCATATGTTTAGCAGTTAAGGAAGCCTCTTCAAAGATTTTAACTTCAAAAAAATCTTAAGTTCTAATAATTACATTTCATGTAATGAATGCTGTGTATCAAGGATGACCATGTGCCCCCGATGGACAGAGTAGAGGAGTAGAGGTAGAAGGAACCTGTAATAGAGATATCCTCCCTCCCTCTCTCTCTCTCTCTCTCTCTCTCTCTCTCTCTCTCTCTCTCTCTCTCTCTCTCTCTCTCTCTCTCTGAGTTAACATGATTTTGCAAGTCTGATCTTGTATAAGGTCATTCACTTGTGCAATGATAGGTATTTTTGTAAATTTACAAGGCTCTTTTGAAAAGCTTTTCATATTTCTCGGCTCAATAGGGATAATAAATGCACACCTGTCTTTGAAGTAGAGTGGAGAGTTTCCATGAACTCAAAAGGCCATTATGAAAGAATGTGAAGTAAAAGGTGAAAAACTCGACTAACAACCATTTGGAGATGAAAATGTGTTTTACTGGGGAATTCCATTAGCTGATCAAAGAGGCATGTGTGTGAGTACACATATTTATACAGGTTTTTAAACTAGAAGTTTAAATTTGTCTTTCTGTGTGTTTTATCAAATGAGTTTGCCCATCATCTCATTGACACCATCTCTCAAGACACATCAAAGAGGTTTTATCTGAATCCTTTCTACAATTCATTTCCTGGGGTTCCTATTTCATTAGAGTTTCATCTGTTCACCAAGGGCTTCTTTTTTTTTTCTCTCTCTCTCTCTTTAAAAGCAGCATTCTATTCAAAGAAGGAGCAGACCATTCTGTTTAGACACTGACAATCATTCCCACTGGTGACACTGAATCCAGACAGAGAGCTGTTCCTTCCTCAAGGCCAGGGAAGCTGGTCTGTAGCCTCCCCTTGCAGCCAAGAGAAGCTTCAGCACTTTTCAGGGTTTTACTGAGTCAAAGTCTGTATCAAACAGATTTGATGCTCAATACTACCAGTGAACATTGAAGTGTTGAGAAACATTGCTAGCATGTTAGATGAGTTAATAGTGGAAAAGTGCTGCTTGTTTAGACGGAAAACATGACAATGATAGCTCTGAGTACAGAGAGAGTATAGGATTAGTCTCTCCTTTCCTGGTACATACTGGGTACAGGAAGGCATCCATTTTAGCTCAGATATCCCAATTTAGACATAAGTACCAAGACTCAAGTAATTCAAGTAATTTTTAATTTTACTCCCACATGTCTATGATGGTTGTTTTTAAAGATGGAAATAAAGCCAGGACAATGGACATGGAGGAAGAGATCAATGGGCTGAGTTACTTCTAATATTCACTATTTTCTCATGCATTATTCTTTAATAGTATTTTGTTCTAATCAATCGTAACTACTATGCTGTGTTCAGAAGGATGCAGAGGTCAGCATGACATTTGTATCCAGGTGACACTAAATTCTGGAGGCATTCTATACATTTTCCTTTGAATTTCCATCATCAACTTTCTTGACCAACCTTACTGAGTCGTAAAAATTGCACATCACTTTGAACCCCAGCCAACCCCAATTTGCTGTTAAGCCTGGGCTGAGCAAAGGGTCCAAGTCTGACCTCATGTCCTTTTGTAGGCAGTGTATATTTCTCTAGGGCAATGATTCTAGAAGCAGATACTTCTTACTTGTGGAACCTAGATTGTTTGCTGCTTAACACCAATTATCTGGAAAAAAAATATCTTATTAAGACTATCACTGTCCCATCCTTCCTTCTGTGCAGGTGTTGGTATCAGCAATATATAAATTACGTAAAGCCTGCCAGTGTCTATAATCACAGCTTGTATGACCAATCCCCTGAGGAATGTTACGGGTGCCTTACAAATTACTTCCTAGCACAGAACTCAGTGCACAGGTATGTACTTGCTTGGTCTAGCACCATTTGTCTTTGAACCAAATTATATTGCTTCAGGATGAAGTTCTGCCTTGTCTGCTATGATCACCTGGAGAGAGTAAATTTGGTTTAGAATGACAAGCTGAAGAAATTCTATAAAACTTTAAAAAATAAACTATTGAGCCTGTCAGTAAGATTATACTTCCAATACTTTGTTTCAGAGAAAGAAAAAAAAATAAAGAATGTTGAAATTCAGATCTCTTTCCTCCCAGGCCTCCCATCCATGTGGTTTCTTTCAGGGCCGTGTTTTAAAAGTGTCATGAAACAAGCCTTATTTCAGGACTGTACTGCAGGGAGGCTCTCTTACCTGGCTGCCAGATCTTTCCAGTGAGAATTTCAATAGGTGAAATGGAAATGATCAGTTGAGCAACGAGGAGCATTATAATAGAAACATCATTTACAATGACAGCCTCACATCTGTTTCACTTTCTAATTACAAGTACAACACTCCCCCAGACACCCAGCTCCAGTAACAGGGGTATAAATCACAGGCATAGAAAAGCTACACACAACAACGTGGTTCCGATTTTCATAGTTGCATGTGCTTTGCACTCAGAACCCCACACATGCTGCAGTTCTGTGCCTGTCCTGTGTCAGATGAGATTTGGCAGGATGGAAGGAGAGGAAATAAAGCTTCTAAGGTAACCATGCATTTCTCACATGGACGTTCCGAAGCATCTTATATGAACACAGAGAGATTCTGAGAGAAAAAAATCCAACTGAGAGAAAACAACTCTGCAAAGTTTTCTCAGACATTTGTCAATAAATATTTATTAAATCCTATGATGTGACAGGTTTGGTGCTAGCCTGAGGGGACACAGGAATAAACAAAACAGATACTCTTAGAACTGACAGCCTAATTCTAGAAAGAGACATTAAAGATGATTGCATGCAGAAATACATAATTATGGCTGTGATGTTTCCATGAAAGCAAGACTTCAGTGCTCTACAGCACCACAACATTCACAGAGAAGAAAAGTAACCCCAAGAAGACAGAAAATCCCAAAGGAAACAGTGAAGCGCTGCTGGGAACATTTGTCAGCTGCTGCCCATCAGAAATTCAAGCAGGGTCAGTTTTCTAGGGTTTTTCAATTTCTGAAAAATTCTGTAATTTAAAACAGAAGATAATATAAAGAAGAATATTGAGGGCATATTTTACAGATTTATTTTTCAAAACTTTCAAACAAATAAATGAGGATACTCCATTATTCATATGCTAGCTTTTACACGAAGAAGAAATATGATTCATATTGATTAGTGTAGAATGGTCTGAAACACAGAAAACAGACTCAAAATTGTCTTGAACCTAATACAAGGGAAGAATTCTTATGACAATCAGAGCTACAACATCTCTAATATACTTTAGGGTTGTTGTCATTCCTTGAAAAGAAGAAAACATGTTTTTTAAATAACATGTGAGAAATTGTATGTGTGTGTATGTATGTGTGTGTATTCATACATATTTAATGTATATTTGTAATAAAACCATATATATATTCTAGTTTTTATGTGACTTTATATCTAAATCTATACTAAAAATATTGCATATCCTATCAATATACTGTTCAACTTAAGCTTATGATGTATTGCATTGGCATATGAAGGAATATGCATATTAGCTAAGTTTCCATTGCTGTGATGAACACTATGACCAAAATCAAGTTGAATAGTTTCACTTGGCTTACAGTTATACTCCATTATGGAGAGAAGCCAAAGCAAGAATTCAAGGTAGGAACCTGAAGGCAGGAACTGAAGCAGAGACCATGGAGGCAAACATTGTATACTGAGTTGTTCCAGATGATTTGTTCAGCTTGCCTTTTAAGAGTCAAGGATGGCAGATTCACAATGTCTAGCTTTAGAAATCAGACAAACCTAGGTTTAAATACTAACTCTATTAAATGCCAATTATGATTAATGCTTATAAATTTCATTTTCATGATTATAAATTGAAGATTAAATTATATTTCTCCATTTATGTGTACCAGGATATTTTCCTACCTCAATGAATGTAATCAATGTAATAACCCACAGGCATGCTCAGAGGTTCATCCCTTAATCAAATCAACAATTATCACTGACCATCACAGTAAGCAACTGAAATGACTGAAAATCCGCCAACATCCAAAATAAGTCCTTAACCCTGCAATGTGAACATATTTTTCACTTTCTTACTTCCTCACTGACTATCAGGACCAGCTGGTCCTTTTCGTCTGCTTTACATTGTTTCATACGAAGACACTGGGAGCTACCAGCCTGTACCTGCTTTTCTCAGGATTTCAATGTTAGTTCTATATCATTTAGCTTCTTTGTAGTGTGCTTTAACACTTGTAATATCTGGCTTGCATCCCTATCCTCTACTTTCCTTCCTTGTGTGTGAAGAACCAAAGTGAATGTCATGTTCTGTGCTTTAGACCTGTCGATCTTGGCATGTTTTGACATGGAAAAGTTAAAACTAGAAAAAAAAGTCTAAATTGCTTTGCTAGATAAAGTGTTGTCTTTTTCAGTAGAGTAGAGTGCCTGCAGATTCAGCCATAGGATCCAATTCAAATGACAGAAGATTGACTTACAGTGTCTTACAAATATCTAGGGATTTCTTTCATTTATGTATGTATGTATGTATGTATTTATTACTAATGGTGTCTTTTTGTCTTTGTGTTTCTTTAGAAACATAAAAAAGGAAGCAACAATTGTCAATAATATTTTTGAGAAACAAACTCAAACTGTGGTGACCCACACTATATATTTAACTATGTCTATTTTTATTCGCTACTCTCCCAGCAGCCTATTATGTCATCTGAAGTTCCTAGAAATTTAGTACTGGAAGAGGCCTGAACAATAACCAAAATCAGTGTTTGTATAGTCGTGCAGGTAAAAGGATGGTGTGTCACAGGGAAATGGCTTATTACATTACCTCTTGGCAACTCCCACTACTCACTGGTTTACAAAAGCCTGAAAAGTTTGGCAATGATAAAGAGGTTCAAGTCACTTGCATAGCTGTTTGTAACCAGTATTTCATTGAAGAACTCTTTTAGAGGCTCACATCTCCATTGGATATGTGTTCCAGTAGAATACACTTTAAATTGCTAACAACACTAAACATCATTCTCAAGGAAAATGAGCCCCAAAGTGGCTATTTGACCACTTTTCATTCCCTTCATTTTTATTCGTTAGAAATTTTAGATTTTTTTCCTCATGCCTGCAGTGAATAAAATTACAAATGTGACATATTGACCCACATATGAATGCTACCTTTGCCCCACAGTCATACTCAATTGATTGGTATGCTTTCCTACACATTCAATAAAAACAAGTGTAGATTTTCAGTCACTTCTGCAAGGCCTTCTGCCCAAATTCTTTGTAAAATTGCTCTGGCAAATATGGCAAGGGAAAACACAGTCCTCGGGCCATGTTCATGTTCATTATTCAGTCTCTCTCTGTCTGTGTATCTCTCTGTCTCTCTGTCTCTGTCTCTCTGTCCCTCTCTGTCTTTCTGCCTCTGTCTCTGTCTCTCTATCTCTCTGTCTCCTGTGTATTCATATATACATTTTTTGTTGCAAATGTTCATGTACATGTGAACATGTGCATACAAATATCAGAGGAAAGCCTTGTATATGGTTCCTCAGGGCCATCTACTTCTTTCTGGGACACAATCTCTCACTGGCTTAGAACTCATCAACTGGGCTAGTCTTGATGTCTAGAGAACCTTCAAATTCAGCTGTTTTCATGTCTCTAAAACTGGGATCACATGGATGTGCCAAAATGCTTTTAATGTCTTTCAATGTGTTGTTGGAAGCTTGAACTCAAACCTTCAGAAGGGCCTTGCAGGACTTTAGTGACTGAGCTATCTCCAGAGCTCCATCTTCGTCTTGTCTTTGAATGTGTATTTATACAGCAAGCTGCCCAGTTTTTGCCATTTTAATATGGGAGGAAATGACAAAGTGTGAGGTCATTGTGAAGTTATAAAATATCTCAAGAGTTGATCAATATTCATTTATGAATGCACCAGAAGACATATATCTCCTTTTCAGATGACCATTTCGATTCCCAGCAAATGCCTCACAGAAAAGAACTATAAAAGTTCTTTCACATTGGACTTGAGAACAGAGGTGAGGGAGAGCATTGATTTGAAGAAGCAGGTCACTTTTTTATTATTGTGTGTGACCCACAGAAAGTGTCTTCATTTCCTCTATAAAGAAAAACTCATTTGACAAATCACCGTGAGACTCTCATGTAATGGAGGAGAGCTATATATTGTCAAAACCATGGATGGGAAAGTGCTTGCAAATTGATTTTCTAGGCTGCTCTGACCAATCTGCTTTTCATTAGTTTCACCAGCATAAGTATCACATATATAAAAATGAGAGGTGTTTGTGTTTGTGTGCTTGCACATGCTCTTTTGTTTCAATGTGATTTATCATAAGATCAAACCCTAAAAGCAGTGGCCTTCCAATGAATGGAGAAGGGAAAAATAATGATCATCCTTCTGTGGGTTCCCGGCCTGAATTACTCTATTTCCCCAAGTCAGCAACTCCTCTGCACACATCTGAAGCACTAAAGTTGGTTCCTGAAAATATTGCCTGCTGGTTAAATCACCCACAATGGATAGGCCCTTAAAGAGGCAGACAGGCTTTAAAATTTATTGCCACATGCCTATACATCTTTCCAAGGCCTGCAAGTCTCTAAGGTCTTCCCCAAACAAGGTTTCCAGTGTTTGTCCCTGCAGAGGGCAACCAAGATCCATGCAGCCTGCCAGACACAGGCTTGTACCTTCAAGAAACAGCAGGGATTTTCTAGTGTGGGTCTTTGCAAATCCTTGACAGTTGATCCATGCCATGGAAATGGCTTGAAACTGAATCATCTCTTACTTTTATGTAAAAGTATACACCACTGCTTGGGAGAGAAAAGTTTGGTGGATGGACATTACTTTTATGGCCAGGTTGTCCTGACTTTTAATTTCACATACATACCCACAGAAATTTTCACACACATCTACTGGCACCCAGTTTCTCTGCTCTCCAGGCATTGTTCGCTCATGCTAAGCAAGCAGAGTTTTGTGGACACCTCAAAATTAGTTCCTACCCTTCCCAAGTCCTATAGACCATTTTACAAATAACTTATTTCCATCTTTAACTTGCTTTTGTAAGCTCTATTCTGAAGAAGCCATAAAGATGCTAACCAGAAAGCAGAGAGTCCTAAAGTCTATTTCACTCATATTCAAAATTTCCAACTGAGTCAGCCCATTGCCTGTTAGTTGAAACCACTTAATAGCACAGCCTGTGATATTTAAAGGTTACAGAACCGTGAGCTTCTTCCTTCCAGTCAAGTCCCCTCCATCCCCAACCTGTATGTAGCATGTGAGAACTGACTGGCTGAAGGATGACCCTTCCCAGTGTTTCCTTTTGGACTTTTGGAAAGATATAATATTGACTACTCCCAAGGCTGAGGAAAAGCAAAGTTACTCACCATCTGGGAAAACATGAAGTTTCAAATATAATTCATTAGAGATTTTATTCCCTCCCTTATGTGAGCTCTGAATCCTACCTTTTTGTTTCTGTTGGTATGCATCTCAAAAACCATACCTGTGCATAGCTGTAGCTTGCAAGCCACTCTTAATACACATTAACTTTGCTTTTGATAGCTTTGAAGTTTAGACCCAGAAGGAAGCACAGGAAGAAACTGCAGTCTGAGAAGTCAGGCCACTTTGTATCAGGATTTCAAAGTGCCATCTCCATTGGAGCCATCAGATCCTGGAGACTCCTAGGTTCCCTGGTCCTATAACAGGGCAATAAAGAGGAAATGATGGAGCTGGACTCTAGCACATCTGCCATGTGAGTTTCATATACTAACCTCTGAGAACTGTTGCCTTACATATTTTTGAAACTTTTAAGATAATATTTTGATATAAGGTAATTTAATATACTACTTAGTAAATTCATCAAGTATAATATATACTTCCTATAACATGGGAACTCTAAGAAATATAATTTACCCATGAGGAGTCTTACTAAATGTAGACAAGTCCAATTCAGTTCACTGTCCCAATGGTTTGTTTCTTTTTTACCATGTAATATTTTATTTTGTTATGTTTGGTTGTTATCTCTTAGAAGTCTCTTGTTTTCTAATGAGAGACAGAAAGGGAGTGTATCTGGACGGGAGAAGAGATGGGTAGGAACTGAAAAGGGTAGAGGAATGTTGTATATATTGTATGAAAAAGAATCTATTTTAAAGAAAAGTCAGGGTAGGGGAAGAAAGAAAGAAAAAACAAGCATTTTAATCCATACCTTAAAATAAATTCTTAGTCTTTTTTGGTGAGTCCCTGCAGCCTGGAATATCTTCCTTTATTCCTTTGTCATTCTATTGGCTTAGACTCCTGCTTAATTAGATGTAATATTTTTGCAATTTTCTTAAAGCACCTTCTCTGAGAACTTACCCTACATATCTTGTGTAGTACTTATGTGGAAGCCTCCAATAAAATTTTGAATTGTAGAGTTGGATTCTGAATGTTTGTTCATGTACACAGTGTTCTTAGTCTCTACCAATAATGGGAAAAATTAGGTAAATTAATAATAATAATAACAATAAATATGTAGCCATAATAAATGTTGCATTAGCCCCTAATCCAAATAGTAGAGCTGACATTTATACAGCGTCCACCTTGTGTTAGGTCCTATGAATGACTGAGAGATAATATAAAGTATTAGAATTCAGTGTATGGCTTATAGGCAAAGATCCTGTCATTAAAAATAGTAATGCACAATATGTGGATTTTGCTGTCCACACAGCATCCTAGAACCAGTGTTCAATAGAAACTAAGATATAACATGTTGATGCAAATAAGCTCTGGGAGCCTACTTATACAAAAGAACTGGTAGATGACTAATTCTCAAATATTGTTACATAAACAAATGAGTAAGGGTGGAAACATACTATTAAATCAGCTTCAAGAACTTTTGTAATATGAACTAATATGAATTGAGACATTTTTAGTGAATCTGGGGAAAAGAGAGATCAGTTATTTAGCATTTGCTGGTGATTTATTTTTGTCTTCATTGACCATTTCTCACACTCCACAGAACTGCTGTTTGGTTCACAAACTTCAGTTCATGTTACAGAGATATGAGGCACAATGATTCTCCTCCCAAATGCACTTCAATTGTATTTATAGTTTATCTTTTGTTTTTAATACATGATATCTACAGCCTGAAGTTTCACATGTAAGCATGCCTCCATGAGAGATACATTTTGGAATATATGCATGGAAGATATATTGCACATTGTAATGAACCTCAAAGTCAGATAGGAGTTACTGGAGTTGTCACATTTCCTATTCCTCAGGTTTCTGTGAACTAATGCATCAAGTCTACAAGAATACAGAACCTTTTCTCTAAATGAAGTCCATGCCTTCTGGAATGGCCATTCTTTTTTTCTTTTACTGCTTTTTTTTTTCGGCAAACACAACTTCTGTACACCCAAACTTAACCTGTTCAGCCAAAACAAAGGCATTAGAATATTTACTCAATATGTATCTTAAATAACAGCCTAGAAATACCTCCTACTGAGTTAGAATAAACTCAAACCCTATTCTGTCACTAAGTAATCCACTTTCTTCCCAACCTCTAGTTAGGTTAGCGGTGTTTGATTCATCTCTGCTCCCATGTGGCTACTCTCAGGGTATATTTTAACTTTTGAAAATAAATGAATATGGCATTTTCCGTCAAAGTTTAACTTCCCTTTTTCTGTGGTTTCATTTATTTGCGACTTGTAGCTATAGAAGAAGAACAGATAATAGACGTGTAGAAACCATCTTTTCCTGCACTAAACAGAGGTAGCTCCTTCTCAGACACCACATGGGCTTACTTCTGGGACTCTAACAACTGTTACTTTTCAGTTCTCAAATAGGCTAATCATGTCAATAAATGTAAGTGTAAATATGAGACTTTTTCATAAGATAAAAATCATAGATAAGAAAGGATTGCTGAAGCAAAACAGAAGAGTGTAAATATTTGATTCCCTGGGAGTTGGGACAAGGCTATTCATTAATTTAGAGCAGGAAGCTGAGAAGGCTTTGGAAGTAAGTAAAGAAGCAAACAGGTCATTGATTACCTTCACTTAATGCAATCTGAAAAGTCAAGGACCCAGCTTTTCACTTAGCCAGGAGGAAGTAGCTGAGTGCTTGTTCAATCTTCTAAATAAAAATACAAAATGCTTTCAGTAGCAAAGATAAGAAGAATTTATGTTAAAAATGCAAAAACCAAAAGGCATGCCAAAGACTATCCCACTACATGTTAGACAGTAAACGGCTTTAACAATGTGATCAAGAAGTCTTCCAAATAATTACTGTTCATTACAAGCAAGGATATGTGGAGCAAAAGAGTAAAAACATAGGAAGGGCGAGAAACAAGACAGGTTTCAAAATCAAAGCATCTGTTCATAGATATGTGAACTCTGAAGACACTGAAAAACACCCACTACAAATGGTTGTTAAAAGAAGGAATAATGAGAGAATATGTAAATCATCACAATATAATGAAGATAAGCAAAATTATTTTTTTCTTACATTTCTCACAAGAGAATGATATTATAACCATGTCTTCTTGGGGATGTTTTGTAACTGAACACTCAAAACTTATATTTTATGAACAGTAAATATATAAAACTGTGCTCTATATTACTCAGAAAATATAAATTCAGGGGCATTTACTAAAACCCAGAGGAATACAAAGATAAAGAATACAATGTATTTGGTGAAAGGGTCAATTGACATTTTCTGAATTGCTGGTTGGATTAATTAGCACAAGCACTCAGGAACGATGATTGATACTAGCACTTAAAGAGCTGTGCTTCTGGGTGTACACCACCTCAGAGGATAGGCCCATCTTCCAACAGAACCATCCATAAGATAGTGTTTGTGCCAGCTTCATTTCTAGTAACCTCACATTGGGAAAACACAAATATTCAGCAGTATTAAATGGAATGAACACATTCTAGCATAGAACTATAATAGAAATGAAGCAGCAATAAAAGAATGGAGCACTAATACATATGGCAGCAGGAATGAGTGTCATAAATATAATGAGTGAATGGAATCGTATCCTCAAGGGTGCCACATCCCATATATGTTACTTCTGTAGAATTTGAAAACAGGTAAAACACAAAAATGGTTTTGCTTAAGGTACCTACTGCCTGCAAGGCAAGCAGCAAACCCTCTAGAATGCTAAGAATCTTCTACACCTTGACCTGTGTGCTGTATAAAATGGCTTACAATATGTAAATATTCAGCAAGTTTTGATTTTCTGATCTGTGTATCTTGAAATTTATAAGTGGGTTAACAAATTAAAAATATTTCCATTTTGCAGGTTTGTGGATATTCATTAAAACTATATTCAATATATTTATAAACAACATGTCTAATGTCTTTTGCTTTATTTTCAGGAGATTTATTCTTCTCTAAAAGTTCATTAGCTAAGGTGATTTTCAAGAGAAATCTTTACATATTGAGGTTCTCAAACCCACAAATCTAAAATCTAAAATTCTCTAGTAATTAAACCTTCTGAGAACAAGAATAAAATTCAAATAGATTGAATTTAGAGTATCGTTAGACTTCGGAACCTAGGTCATGGGCTGCTCAGCTGTTCATGTCTATGAAAATATTTCAGGATATGAACAAAATGGTACTCCATACTCTAAAATGCATCTGCTCTCAAACATCTATAGTAAGAGCGATTCAACCTCTTTATTCCTAGGGACCATTCTGCTACCTGTATTAAGAGTTAAGTGACCAATCTGGATTAAAGGACAGTCTGCCAATGTCATGGTTAGTTTTAATTTCTATTTGAGACAATCTACAATGGTCTGGAAAAATAGACTCAATGAGGAATTGTCTAGATCAGGTTGGATCATGGGTGATTCTGTGGGAAACTGCCTCGATTGTGTTCATTGATACTGGAGGAGTCAGTTCATGGTCTTGGGTGGGTAGGGCATTTTCCAGCTTTGGGTCCTAGACTATGTGAAAGTGAAGAAAGCAAGCATGAATGTATTTGCTTCTCTCTGCTTTTGACTGTGTGCAATGACAGATTAGCTGTTTTAAGTTCCTTCTACCTTGATCTTCCTGCTATGATGGACTGTAAATATATCCTCTCTTTTCAAGTAATACTTTTTGACATGGTATTTTCCCTAAAGCATGAGAAATGAAACAAAGATGTCCTGTGAGTTGCATAAAGCCTTACTAGGACCACCAGTCATGATTAGAGCACATCACAGCCACACGTGTTCAGCTGGACCAGAATCAATGTGAAGATATTTTTGTTATTATTTAAGACATGACATTATTTTTTCTCCTCCTGTTCTGAGTCTTCACTTCAGATGATATTTATGGGATTTCTTTGCATCCATATATTTTTACCAATGCCAAGTGTTCTGTGAAGAGTGTATTGTGAGATGCAAGGAAAGTACAAAGGGGTGCTTGGTTGGGGAGGAGGAAGAAGTAGATTAAGCAGGGATCGATAGTAGCGCACAAATGATATAAATGAGACATAGAAGTAATGAGATGGAGGCTTAATCAAAAGAGGGATGGAAGGAGGACAGAAGAGAGAGTGGGGGAGGGGTGACTAACACTACTCAGAAAGTAAACCTAATATTTTATAAGTGTCATATATGACACTCGGCAAAGGCCTTCTCTGCCATCAGAAAATACCAATACCGATATGCTTCAAAATGAGAACTAGACATCCCAGAGGAAGGAACATTTGCAAATGACATAAAACAAGTTTTAAAAACTGGCACACACAGCAAACAAAGCCAATCAGCACTGTCTGGAATTGCAAGGTGGCTTGCTGTATGTGTGAAGGTTGGGCCTTGCTGTTCTTAGACCACACTCATTAGGCACAGAAGCTTTATAAGTGAACAGAATTTTTCCTGCCCAGACTCCTCATTCCACTGCAATGTCTTAAGTTAAAGCAAGGTCACATATCAGGATACCATTTGCTCTAAAAATATGAACTGTAAACAGTTTTAGCTGGAGATCATTAGGAGATTTCTGAATGTTTGAAGAAATGAAAGCAAACAGTTGTTGAGATTTCCCCATGGGCTTATTGCTCTTCTCAGTTTATTTTTGTTTTCTTTAAGAGTCTGGGTCTGCCAAATACATTAGCCCACTTAGATCTTTAGACGGAACTCTGACCCATGACCTCACTTCACTTCAAACCAGGTCTCTCTCATTTGGGAGAAGTCCAGCACTACTTTGAGCTTGAAATTTTAATACTTTTGCCTTCTCTGCAAGTGTCGGTCCTCTCATGTACAAGTTACACAAGCCAGTGAAATTCCCATCTGCTATCAAGGGTAGGGCTCTAGTTTAAGAGTAATGGATTGGGTCAATATTATTTGCACCCTGAATGAAGACATGATTGTTCCCATTTGGCTACAACCTGAATAGGGCTTGAGATGATTAACAAGGCAGTTAATAAAGTTGTGTTAAGAACGGGGAGAGATGAGGTCTTGACCTATCTCAAGGTTTTCAGGCAGGCAGGAAAGCCACCTTATTAATAAAGAAATGTGAGCACATACATCACAGCTGCAAATTCAGAATAACTCTCCCAGGTTAAGTAGTAAACTGCAAGAAGTATTACTGCTCAACAGTTATTCTAACAATAATATGAATTAAAAGAAGGAAGAGATTTCTACAAAGACACACATGCTTACATGCTAATTTGGACATTTTTCATGTAATTTCTTCAGACAGACAGACAGACAGACAGAATACAAGGAAACAATAATATTAAAAAATACTTTTATACTCTTCATCTTCTGTTTCTCCCCTAGCCATGTTATATGATGAAAACAAAGTACATGTGTTTATGGCTATAATTCTTACACCCAAGGATTAAAATAAAGCCACAATAAAAGATGTATGACTTCTAAGAGTCTGGAAGACATCTTGGCCATTGAGTTTTCATGGAATTAATATCTTACAGTAAAAACACTTTCAGCATTGGCTCCCCTTCAGATGTGTTTTCTTACATCTTATGACTGCACTGCACACAAGTGCAGATGAAATACACACCACTTGATGTGACACAATGATAGAGATTGAGATTATATTTATAGTGAGCCTAATAATAGTGCTACAAGTAAATCAGACAGAACTTCAAAGAGCTAAAGCAATACAGAACATGCAATATAAATTTTAGAATACATTAGGGTTTCTTTTTCTTTCTTTTTTTTTTTTTTTTTTTTTTTTTTTTTGCAGGAGTGACTTTTTCTCCTCTTGTACCATACTTTGAAAAAATAGTAAATATATTCTGGAGCCAGTGAGATTAAAATGTACAAGAAAGGTATAAACTCTTCTGCATTTCTTTTCTAATCCACAATAGGACAATGAGATTAAGGAGATAAGGCAATTGTTACAAATGCTTCCTTAAAAAAGAAACATATTTTCACATTCCCAAACCTATGCATATATTCCTTTTCAAACTTCAACATGAGTGTAGCCCTTTCCCTCATGTTCAAGAAACACATTGCAATGCCTAGGAAACAGGAGAACTAAAGAGGTAAATGAAGAAGTTCTGATGCAGGAGGTTGCTTCAGAAACTTGTCTTCTTGGGTAAGAATTGAGGATTTCTGAGGAAATACAAGATTCTGCTAGGACAGTCTTTACTTGGTTTGATTTTATATTAAACCAAGATGAATAGGAAAACACAACCTTTAGCTCCATAGTTTGCTTTACTGTAGATTGTAATAGATGGCACTAGAGAAAAATCTGTTTCCTTTCCTAATGCCCAAAAGAGTGACTTCAGTAAAAAGAGGAACATTCCAGATGACAGCAGGAAGAGCCTTTTCTCCAAAGGGTGCTTTTGTTTCTACTTAGTCTATCCTTGGGAGACTCAGCTGCCTTTGATCAGTTCATGGTGATCCTTCACTTATGCACTGGGAAAATTTGCAGCTTTTCAACTTTGCTTTGTAATGTGGGACTTGGGTTGACAAGCCTAAACACTGCATTGCATTTTAGTGTTCTATTCCAGTGGTTATGCATTCTGATATCCACACTCTTTGGATTGCTTCCTCTGTAAAGATAGGTTAACCTAGAAGTTGTTTGGGTTAATCAAATGTGGTGAAAGTTTTGCCCTCTCAACCTCAGAATGAAGTTCTAAGATGTACTGGTGGCTTCTCATTTTATATTACTGGGAGCATAACTTTCACTTAAGATGTAGAGCAATCCAGCTGAGAAATCTTGAGCTATGGCTATGAGAAAGCAACAGATGAAATGCTGAATCCCACAAATGGATTATTCTAGAAAAACTTACAAGGACAACTAAGAGACACCATAGGGGTCCTATGTATGTCTACTGTCTTAGTAACATTTTTATTGCATGGAGTCAGTTGTAGGAAGGTGGTTGATCACATTACAACTGAATCCTGGAAGGAAAGAGCAATGGCAATACATTTGCTTTTTACATAGTTCAAACTCCAACCCCTGGGATGAAGGCGCTCACAGTAGACCAGCCTTTCTATCACAATTAATCTAGCAAAGATAATCCCCCACAGCTATGGCCAGAGATCAAACTTCAAGGTGATTCCAAATTTGAACAAGTTGATAATTGAAGATTAGACATCAAACTCTCACAAAATCACTGTCAGCCACATTGATATCCAAGGCATGTAAACCAAACAACCAATAGATAACCTAACTCTAAAAGATTCTCTTGATATATCATGAAAAATGACAAAAGCATAGTGGTTTAAAACATAAGCTAAACAATACTGATATCAGTAAATGTACAAAAAATAGATGAGCAAAAGTCTAAGAGGTCTCAACTCTACACAAGAGACTATAGGCAATTGTAGTGATGTGAACAAAAAATTGCCCCAATATGTTCATAGGGAATAGCTTTATTAAGATTAAGTCTTATTCCTATGTTGGAGGAAGTGCATCACAAGGGCATGTGCTTGGAGGTCTCCAATGCTAAGTCCAGGTTCAGTGTCATTCAGTTCTTTTCCTGCTACCTTCAGATCACAATGTAGAACTCTCAGCTACTTCTCCAACATCATGTGTTCTTGCACACTGTCATGCTTCCTGCTGCAGTGGTAATGGACTGAACTTTTGAAACTGTATGCCCACCCCAATGAAATTTTTCCCTTTATAAGAGTTACTGTGGACATGGTGTCTCTTCACAGAAATAACAACCCTGATTAAGACAACAACTAACAAAAAATGAGAGTGAGAGAGATTGTCCTCCTCAGGAAGAATACACAAAGCTGTTGTCCAGTGCCAAACATTCAAGACTGAAAACATACATTAACTTATCTTATATGGGCTGAGGAGGTTATCTTTAGGAAATATATGTAGTTGAATGGCTTAGCAATTAGTGAAAAAAGAGGCCATGAGTTAAAAATAGTGTGGTGTGAGAAGGACTATTTGGCAGGGTCTGGAAGGAGAAAATGGAAGAAAGAAATATAATTATATTATAATCTCAAAAAAACAAAAAATAGAATGATAGTTTAGAACCTTTATGTTTCTGTAGATTACTACACAGCCACACAAAACCAAAATATCTTTATTCCCTTGACTGCATTTACTTATAGGTATTAAATGGGATCTTTTTTCAAAATCATCAACACACTGAGTTGATACTTTACTCCAGCAAACCTAGTGTTTGCTCTATCTCCCATATTGAAATGGAAATGGCCTAGAGTACATGATGGTGATGCTAATTAAGTATTAAATAATAGTGTCAAAATTTTATATTAGGAATTCAAATAATGAGGGAGATGGAATCTCAATTGGCCATTTCTTGGCCATTTCTTGTCACACAAAGGACTGGGTTTCATCCAATTGATTTGTTGTCCAAAAGAATCTTATGGAACGCTCTAAAAAACTCAAGCTGTTTCCATAACAATAGGTTGTTCTCCACAAGATCATTACAAGATCCTATTGCTAAAGATAACACCTAAGCAGTTCACTGGATTTGAAGAGATGGAGATGATACCTACATTGAATACTCATCCCATGTTCTAGTGACTTTGATACAGGAATGTGTTCTGCAGGATATCAAAAGAGAAATATAAACACCATCCTAACCATGAAGCATTTGATCTACATATTTTTCCTGAAATATGCTAGGGCGATGGTGTCACAAACATTATTATAGGAACCAACGGATGTCTGATTTGACTTAAGGCTAGTTCCATGAAATGAAACACATACTTGATTTTTTTTTTTTTTGATGAAGAAAGACAAGAGACTAGATAGCCAGAGACCTAGGGTAAAGCCAATTACTATTGGTCTAAAAGGACCAACAAAAAAACGTAACAATAAAATCACTCGCAACGCTATTCTGCTATACTTATAAATCATAACCTTATTCTGTAATCACAAGAGAGGTTTTCTTCTGCAGCAGATATGAACAAATATAGATACACACAAGCAGACATATGCAGAAGGAGATGTAGAACACACAGAGCAAAATGTGTTTCCAGATCCATCTCCTAAGAGCACAGGGAATCTTATGAGAGAGGAGAGAAAAGAAGTAGGGGAGACAGAGGACACCTGGAGAACAATGCCCTATAAAACAACTAAGAAAGGGCTCATATGAACTCACAGAGACTGAAGCAGCAACAATGGGGCCTACAGGGATATGCACCAAGTCATCTGTATATGTGCTACAACTTTCAGTTTAGTAGTCTTATAAAACTCCTGAATATGTAAAGGAGTGGGTCTCTGTTTCTTGTGCCTTCTCTTGAGGCTCTTTTATTTTTGTGTTTGCTTGCCTTGTTCAAATTTGATATGATGATTTTTTTTAGCTTATTATATTTTATTTTGTTCTGTTTTGTTGTCATATCTTAGAAACCTGTTATTTTTAAATAAGAGACAGAAAGAATGTGAATCCAGATGAGAGAGGAGGTGAGGAGGAACTTGGAAGAGTAAAGAGAAAGGAAACTGAATTTATATTATATTGGATGAGAAAAGAATCTATGGTTTAAAAAAGGGGAAACTATAAATGATACATGAACTTATCAAAGCACATTCCAGAACATAGAATTCTCTTGAGTCCTGTGATCTTCTTGGGCTTGAATTCAGCACTCAGATGCCATTTCATTTGTCTGTCTAATTTTTTAATTTCTTGAGCTTTCAAACAAATATGTACTGTTTAAAATCTACGTTTTGCTTATTTTAACCTAAGGTACTCTTCAAATATAAAGCATTTAAGTTCAAACCATATGCTTCTCTCCTATCCTTGTGGGAATGCAATTTTTCAAAGTTCAAGATTGTTGGAACGTTGTTCTCTATTGTATTTCTTCCAGCATTTACTATGGACCTATTGAGAAAGAAAGAGCATACAGATTAATGAATGGATGGTTATGTAAGTGAATATATGAATGTATGAATAAATGATGCAAAACTCAAGAGCACAGGAAGTTTCCATTATGTAGAACACTATATGACTTATTCAGGATCTTCACTAGAAGAAAAATCAGAGCCAGGTTATGAAGACAAGGCAGGAAGAATTTTTTTTTTTTTTTAGGTGAAGAATTTCTCTTGTTTCTTTGAGCAGCTTATAATTTATTGAAAAATAAATCTTGCCTTGGTGTTGAATTCAGTACCCTAAAATAACATGATAATGATATAGCCACTTGATATAAAAGGAAAACTGGAAGTTTCAGTCAGCTTTAAAATAAAACAGTAGAGCAAAATGATTCCCCAGTTGTGTGAGAAGGAGTTGGGCAGATTCCAGAGGAACTTCTGCTCTGCAGGATTATACAGAGGCATAATCACCTCTTGGCTCCATTTTAACATTCTCTGAGACTAGATAAGTAAGCATGATCCCCAGTGGCTGAGATGCTTGCATAGCTTCAGCCTTACCAGGGTGATTCTAACATTTTCCCAGTAGAACCCATTTTAACACTGCTTATGAGGAGAAGATCATAAAACCGAATGCTAGAAATACTATAAAAAGAAAAGACTACCTTTTTAAAGGCTGTGGTTGTATCTACAGATTAATGTCACAAATGAGTAATATAAAGTTATAAGAATTGGGAAAATACAGAAAGGAAACTTCAGAGACATAGCCTAGAAAAATCACATGAATGAAAACATCATAATAGGGATCTGAAAGAGTAACTTCATCTGTTGCATAAATAAAATGGAAGTTGTAGTTTGGAGGACAGACAATAATCTGTCTTTGTGATAAAGACATTAATTTCTGTGTCAAATAACAGGCTACTATGAAACTTAGTAGGCTAAAGAACAGCTTATTTGTTCATAAAAATATAATCTGAGTTGAATTTGGCTTTGGTGGGGTGTCAGTTGGGTGTCTCAGCTGTTACTAGATCGTCTACTGTGGTAACTGATCCTTTACTTGGCTGAAATGTTGATGTCATTCCAGTTGTAAGCAGAAGTTCAATGACTGCCTGCTAGAGCCCAGGATATTGTACCATTTAGTACTTCCCTGTAGGGGGTTAGGGGGCTAATTCATCTCTTACCTCAATGATCCTGACTTCTTTCTTCTCAGATTTGTAAAATATCTTCTCTTTTGAACATTGTTTTTCAATTGAAACACAGGTTCTTGGTGCTTGCTGTGATTTAAAGGTGAAAGGTTGTTCCACAGGCTATACTGTTAGAACACAATTTCCAGCTGGTACGCTTCTATTGGGAGAATGTGGAACCTTTAGAAGAAAGAGACTCAATGGAGAAATGGAGTCTAGGATGATGGGTCCTTGAAGCTAATAATATCATGTCCCTGCTTCTCTTCACCTCTCTGCTTACTATTCAAGCATGATATAAGAAAGAAGGCATCTTATGTGTCCCTGTCAGCATGGATCAGGCCTTCTATGCCATGAAGGCTTCATTTCCTCAAACCATAAACTTCTAAACAAACTCCCATTTCTTCCTTCAAGCTGTTTCCTGCTGGATAGCTAGCTGATCACAACAATGAGAAAAAAAGCTAATTCATTCTGTAGGTTTCTACACAATGACGATGAGCTTCCTAAACTCTTATAATTCCTCTTTGTGCAAAGACCTGTGAGCTAGTGAGACAACGTATTTGTCCTTCATATTTCCAACAAATAGTATCCAAACCAGAGTATGTATTGGAAACATAACTCAGTGGCTTTAAGTCATTTGCTAGAAACCCAAACCATCTTATCCCCATCTGCAGGAACCATATAATGGAGTAAGAATATTAACACCCACAAGTTGTCCTCTGACCTCCACAATCACAATGGCATGTGCACATGTACAAACACACACACACACACACACACCAGTAAATGAGTGTAATTTGTTTTTTAAAAAGACCAACTACAAGAGGCATGTAGCAGTTAGTGGTCCAAAGCAATTCTTGAAAGATTCAGAGTACATGAAAACAATTTCTAGAAAGTGCTCAGGCATGCTGTCTACAAGTGCCCATGAGCTCTACTCTCTGAACTCTGTGGCCACATCCATAACAACTCACCCACACTCGCCGATGCTTAGCTGTGTCAGCCTCTTTGATGTCAGCAGATGTTTTGGGGTCCAAAAGGCTTCAGTTTATTTTTAACTCTGTCCACTTTCATCGATCGAATGTTCTGTTACTGTAATTACATTCCAAACTTTACTGGTCTCCAAAGATTCATTTGATACCCCATTTTGTTAAAATGAAGTAGATAAAATAGACACATCTCCAGCAAATGTATTGGAGACAAATTTTAAGACTTTTAGAAATCCCTTTTACTAGGTGAGGAATTTAATGAAGCTCACTCCTCATATTATTAAACGTCTTATGACTCAGGAAATGTCTAGAAGCATCAGCTAAAATATTTTAAGGGAATGTTCAAATGGTTTTGAAACATGACATTAACTAAGGTGCTATATTCCCAGTCTGTGACTTGGGTTTCTTGGCATATGGTAAAAGATTCCATGAGGGTTCCATCTGTCCCGAATCCTCCAGTTCAATGATTTACACACACACACACACACACACACACACACACACACACACACACACA
>NW_021604708.1:400577-448962 GCF_004785775.1 Grammomys surdaster | reverse complement strand
ACACACACACACACACACACACACACACACACACACACACACACACACACAGAGTCTTCTTGCTATTGGCATAACAATGTATTTCTTAATGGCAAGAGTTCACTCAGATTTCTATGCCCAATGTGAAATCATCTGATCAGAAATGAAACCTTTTTTTTTATTGACAGGCTGAGAGAAAACTTGCTGGAGATGTTTGCCAGACCTGAACTCTTTGTAGTAGCTGAAGTTGCTACTTTTCTTCCACTTTGTTTCTCCATAGAAGACTTTGAACTTACGCACAATGGTTTCCAGGCACTTAATTTAACAATGGTTGCTGCTTTCAGAAAAGATAGTAATGCTGTCAGGTCACATTTTTTTTTCCTAGAATGAGTACTAGATTGTGACCTCTGTGACATTCTGTGAGTGAAATCAATGCAAAAGCCCAGCTGTTATTTATGTAAAGTGCCTTGGCATGAAGATGTGTCATCCATAAGAGACCAAATAAGTTTACAGATTATCACAATAAAATACATTACCATTGTTACAAAGAAATGCTATATTAATAGTCTTTCTGTTTTCTAATTAATTTAAAAAGCTATCCTTCAAACTAAGAGGACCTCATATGCATTTTTATTTATACTTTGTTCTCATTTACCCCTTTTCCCCTCCCCCTGTCTTTCCCCTAGTCTTCAGCTTTGCTTTGTGTCCTGTACATTTAGTTGTCTTCTTGTTTTTGCCCTCTGCTAAGATCTCCTCTTCCTCTTTTATGCAATAGAATAGTCATTCTTAAGTCCCCAGGCTGTAGCATCAGCACCACCATGAAACTTTCCATTAAGTACAAATATTTGGACTCGATCTTAGATGTCCTGAACAGAAACTTGAGGAATAGACCCAGGCTATCAAACCTTGAGGTGTTTTTGCAGCCTGGGAAAGTTTAGTTTAGGCCAGTTAATGGAAATAAATTGTGTTAAATTGAAATACTGCTACGTATTTAGAATAGTAAAGGGAACCCTCTAGCTGACTTTTGCTATGAATGAGCAATTTATACTCAATTAAGATCACCTTTGCTAACAATGTTTACGTGACTATTAGTCTATTTATATAAATCATACCCTAAAACAGAGGTGGCAAGTAAATTCATCAGGGCAAATTAATCAGCAATATAAATGACAAAGTGAAAAATCTCTGAAACTAGTTGACTATTTGCCTCTCCTGCTCTTTCCAATGGTTGTGCGTGCACACACACACACACACCACACACACACACACACACAAAGATGGACAGACAGATTAAAGAGAGACTTTATTTCCTCAATTGGCCTTTTGTTTTAGTTGCATTAATATTATTTTATCTTTGGAAAACTTTTGCTCATAAGTAGTTTCTTCTTGAGGATCTGAGAGAGAGAGAGAGAGAGAGAGAGAGAGAGAGAGAGAGAGAGAGAGGGAGGGAGGGAGGGAGGGAGGGAGGGAGGGAGGGAGAGAGAGAAGACATAGTTTAAAAACAAAAGAAGGCGTATGTGATAAATACTGTCACAACATGAACATTGTTTACAGCAACAATTGTTTTTTAAAAAACTTGGGAATATAAATCTAAGATAAAGATTCTAAGTCAGTAGAGAATTAGCAATGTGTCCACAAATATTGGATGGAACAAAGATTCCATCTTTCTTAGGTTTCCTTGTTCAATCTGCTGAGGTTAAGGATACACTGGAAGTTGAGTTGCTGTGAGTCTTGAGAGTAGTCAAGTGTTTGCAAAATTATCCTCTCTAAATATTGCAAGTAGAAATGGCCTATTGAACTCCATTAATTGGCTAAATTTTACATGCCATTAGTACAGCACTTGTTTGATTGCCAATAAAAATGAATCATGGGGAGTGGTTTGCTAGGAACGAGAAGGTAAAAATAGAAAGGATTCCAGTCATATTCAGAGTGTAAGAAAAAACACGCGTTTCAGATTCTCAGGCAAGAGTTCTAAGACCAAATGCTATCTAAAACCAAAGATCCTCAATTAGAATATGAATTAGGATTGTTGTGCTAGTAGAAACCCTGGACAGGTCACATTTAATTTTACTTTCAATTTTTAAAACGTTTCTCATATTTAGTAAAATCTTAAGGCACACGCAGTATAATAGCACCAAAGGGGAGCCACAGACTCCTCAGATCAACCATCCTATCAAAACAATATTCATGGCCATGTTTTAAAAATGTAGAAAGAAAATAAAAACGGCCAAAGTAAGATGAGGACTGAGGGCAACTGGATGCAGAGTCCTGCTCAAACAAGATAAAATGGATCCTTGAGCAGCATTTTAGATTCTCACTCTGAAATTTGACTGAATGTCAACAGGACGAAGTCTGAAGGAGATGAAAAAATATGCTTTATACTTTGTCCAAATAAAACCAAAGCTTTGGCAGCTAAGAAGACCATGAATTGTCACTTCATTTGTAAAGATCTTAAGCACATTTCATCTCATTTGATTCTTAGACTTCTCTAAAGAAAATCATTTCAATTTCATCACTATGAAAAGCAAAATAAATCTCCCATCCCCAGAGCTTAGGAACACAGAATAACTTAGTACAATGATAGATGTACAAGGAGGCATAGGTAGTAATTTATAACTTGTCCTGTTAGGACTGTGATACCTTCTAAGTGTCATACAGGAGTTAACTGTTTAAGAGTCATAACCATGGGGACATAGTACAGCTTGGCTTTGTTAGAGAATATAGACCAGCTAGGTTTGGGTTCCTTCCTTGTTCCGCCACCTGCCATATATCTATTTGCAATAAACAATTAAATTTCATCAACACATAACCATCTCCCACACTTGTTTTCTAAGCAACAAGGAAACTTAGAGTAACATGATAGTAAGGGGTTTGCACAAATAAAGGCTTTAAATTTGGGAGGGTGTACACCAAAGCAAAAGGGAAACATCAAGGAGATGAATGATTTGTAAGAAAACAGATGGATACACTTGGAAGAAAGGGTCTGACTTAAGAACAATCAAAATAGATAACCTCAGTGAAACAAGCTTGTAAATACTGGACTCCTTGCTCTGTTTGTGGATGTGACTGGTCATTACTGAGTTTATGTTTGGAGGTACATGAGATTCAACATTAACTGCTATAAAACAAATGCCCATAGTATATGATCCAGTCATTTGGGATGGCACTGTTACTTTTAGTCACCTCATCTCATATCTCCTTTGAGAGCTGTGTCCTCACAGAGTCAAAATTGTGGGCACCAATTTAAATAAACAGTGAAACAAGAACTGGACAGCCTGTATCACTTGCATCTGCTTCTCTCATTTGCAAATCAGGGTACAGGCAGCAACAGGAGCTACTAAGTTTAGTTAGCAACAAGGCATCCTGTGTTTCCATAAGTGTCCCATTTAAACTAAGAGGCTACTGTGTGCAATTCCTTCAAAGAGGAGCTTGCTTCTTGGAAGACCATTGGGAACAGGAGCACCTGCACAGTAGAAGCCCATGATGCTTCTCTCTGTGGAGGGTGCCAGCCATGGTGATTCCACATCACATGCTCAGCATCTGACCAAGGATGTCAGAAGTTTCTGAAAGCCAGTTGGCAATAGAAAATAATGACAGCTCTGTTGAGGCTTTTTCTTTGCTTTTCTCTCTGAATCTGACTACCGCCTTTCATGCTTTGACCTATCTTCTACTGTATATGCCAAAGCCTGGGACATTTAGCCAATTTATAACTGTTCGATGAAGAAGGAAACATCAAGACAGCTGTATGGATAATAGGAATTGGATGCCACTTAGTGGTGCTTGTTTTTTGAGTGTTAAGTATTCAGGGTATGGGCTCTTTGTTGGTTTCAAACCATTGCTTTGTAAGGCTGGAGTCATTTCTGTCATTTTTCCAGCTCTTAGTGCATTCCTGGCAGAGTGAGCAACAGAACTACCAAATGGACAAAGGACAGCATGCTAATTTATGCAAATGCCAGTCAATCTGAACATGCATTTGGCTTTTACAAATTTACTTGGGTAACTATTAGAAGGGAACTCCTTAAGTGTAATCTCTTCCTTCCTCTCTTCTTTTTTCTTCTCTCTCCTATATTTTCCTTTGTCTTTGATGTACCATAAGAAGAAAGTGAGTAACAGGTAATAGATCCATATCTGTCAATGTTAATCACATTTTATTTTATATTTGAAAGCACATTAGGCCAAAGACACATGGATATTATGTAAATGTGTTTGTCTTTTTTGAGGGTATCAGTAAAAAAAAGTTGATAAAAACACACACGGATTCTTTTCTGTGGATCAGAACCCAAGTTACAGCAGGTATGTCAGGGGTGAGTCAGTTTCCAGTATATTTTAGAACTCCTATACTGTCAACCACCCTGAGATAAAAGGCCAAACAAAACATCTACCATCACTCATGTCTTTATAGTTTTTATTAAGTGTGTCATTAAGACATAGCTTTGGGAAAACAAATGCTGTAAGTTACTGCACATCAGTTGAGTTAATTTTATTCCCTTCTGGGAATTTTTTAGTCATTGAAGATCAATTTATATCTAAAGAATAGGTCAGGTCAATGTACTTTCAGTCATAGCATTTCTATCTGAGGTGTTTCCAATGGAAGCTAATGGTGTATCCTACTCAAAGCCCAATAAACTAGTGTTAGACTAGAACACAAAAAATAAAGCTGCTGTGCTTACAAACAGAGCCGTAAGCCTCTGTGACAATGCCATCACCCCACATACCAATGCACAACACAATATTTGGAATCCAGAACTATTCCCTAGTTTCTGTCCTGCACCACAACATAATTCTATTCTCCTTTGGTCTCCTTTCCAAATTTTAGACTATATCCGTACTTACACCTCTTAATCCATATACATAAATACATCATAGGCTGGATTCGAGTGTGAAAGAGAACACATGAGAACAGAGCAGAAAATGCAGCTAACTTCTCTTTTCAGTCACAGTTTCTGCCTTCCATAGTGAATATGTGAATTCTACTTTCTGTGTACTGAAGCAGCAAGAAACATGTTTGCCTTCAAAAAGACTCCAGCATGGGTTTGTTGTTCCTTTGAGGCAGCAATTGTATAAAGTCAAGCTTGTTTTTTAGTCCCATTGCCACTGTCAATAGGATTTAAGTATAACTAGTCACTGAACACATGTCATAACGACCCACTTAGAAAAAATGATTTCTTTATAATCATCTGGGCTTTGAGGGGGTTGAAAATCTGAAATCCTCTTTTTCTTCTGTTTAAAACTATATCAAAATATTTCATTATACTGCTAATTGACATGGAAGTCATATTGTTATACATACAGTAAGTTATGATGTAAATTTATTATTAAGTAGTTTTGCTATATATAACAAAAATAAATGTTAAAAATAAAATCTGAATTTTTTCCATTGTTTTGAGCTTACCCATACACATTACATTATGATTCTTTTTGGAACCATCCTTTTCTCTCACTAATTCCAAAAGGATCTTCAGTTCTCACATTTTCCTACTAGTCACTCAATTAACCTTTACTTATTGTATTCATATACGGTTCTCTTATTAATATAATAAGGTTTTGAATGAATCAAAATAAGAAATATGGGATTTTTTTTTGTACTTAAAAATAAACTGGGTCAAAGAAGTGGAAGTGTGGTAGGTCTTTAATTCATTCACCAGGACACTGAGGCAGGTGGGACTTCATGAGTTTGAGGCTAACTTATTCTACATAACAAGTTTCAGGATATTCAGGGATAAACAGTGAAAATCTGACTCATTAAAATCTGAAATAAACTATATGTCAAGTTGCCAAGAGAAAGGAAACATTGGCAAGTTGCAATAGATGCTTACGTTAAAGTCAAAGGATTCCATTTCTTTCACAGGGATAGTTGAAAACACCTGGAATTTTCATGTTAACATAAGCAGTTTTCTGATTCCGTTGGGTTAATTGTGAGGGTACCACAACAGGGATGTTCTGATCATCTAGATTAAAATAGCAGGGGAGTTTGCACGGCAAAACTCTTTTTGTCTCTCTTTTCCAGAACAGAGTTTTATTTTAGAATTTTGAAAGTAACTTGTTCCTGAGAAAGGATTTTTTTCTATGAAAAAAAGGGAAAACAAATCATTTTCTGTATGTTTTAACTTTTTATTTATTGTGAGTTTTACATCAAGTACCTCAGTTCTCTCATCTCCCTATCATTCTCATATCTGCCCTTCACTTAGGAAGCCACCCCCAAAAATGTAAAACACACACACGCACCACCACCACCACCACCACCACCACCACCACCACCACCATCACCACCATCAGCATCAACAACAACAACAAAGGATAAAATCTCATTATGGAAGCTGTAGTTTATAACAGTACATCAAAGAGTACATCCCTCTATCCACACATCTTCCCTTACTTGTTCATTGCAAGTAGGCATTGGTCTGGTTTAAGATCTGGCTTCTGTGACACCATCAATATTGGATGACAAAATTGGAATGCCTACCAGTTATCCTGTTGTTGCCCTGTGTCATGGAGATCCTGAAAAGTCAGAACAGCAGGATTGACTATTTCATGTGTCCCAACCATTTGCAGATAATATAAATTTAGGGGAGGTCTAACTTAGAGCCCTAGATCTGGACCTGAGTAGTAGCTGAACTGGTCAACTCTCCAGCACTGCTTCAGCTAGGCCATCCAGTGCTGCCATTAGCAGGAAGCAGGGTCAGTTCTCCTACTCTAGTTTCCTTGGGGCCTTCTCAGCTGCACACATGCCTCCAGAGCTAGCTCCACTGTGCTGCTCAATTAAGGAGTGGAGCTCATTCTCCCTCATGCTATAAATTGTGAGAAGCTGGACCAGCTCTCCCACTCTGACATCCTTGGGGCTGGTTCATTCTTGCCTTTACCATCATAACCAGCTCCACTGTGTGGAGTACTTACTGCTCCTAAGTATTACAGCCCATGAGAGGGCAGGGCTAACTCTCATGCTCTCATGACTCCAGTGGCAACTCTCCAGACTATTGCAGGTGTCCAGAGAGGGAAGGGAATGGAATCACAACCACACCTATGCCATCTCCTGGCAGAGCTCTCTCACACTCACTTTTATCTTCAGGACTGATTCATCTGTGACTACTCCACCAGGGCCAGCTCTACTCTGCTGACCAGATGAGGAGCGAGGCCCTTTCTCCTGAGTGCTGCAGCCGGTGAAGGGCAAGGCCAGCTTACCAGATCTCATGACCTCAGGGCCAGTCCTCCCAAGTCTCTAAGGTGGTGAGGGGTGAGGGGGCAGAGAGCATTCCCTCCACCCCATTCCCAGGACTCCTCATGGCAGACATGTGCTGGGGTCAGTTCTTCCACACTCATGTCCTAGGGGATGGCTCACCCAGACCCTTGTCCCTAGGACCAGATTTACTGGGCAGCTTGCATGAGGTGCAGGGCCTGCTCTCCTAGGTACTACTGGACGTGAGACATGGGGTCAGCTCTCCAGAGAACTCATCCAGTGAGGGACAGAGCCAATTCTCCACAGTCCTTGGACATCTATGTGCTCCCCAGCAGCAGCCCCAACTAGGGACAACCTGTGTTCTCTATTGATAATATGAGCCACAGACATTGACACTGATCCTTGCTGCTTCATAGTCATGGACTCCGACATGACCCTTGGTGGCAGCTCGGGCTGGGATCTCATCATGACCCCAGATGGCAAGGCTGGGCATTCACAACATGCTACATTCTCTACCCTTAACTTTCCAATTTCATCTCTCTTCATAAAGGTCAAACTGATCTACTTGTCTTTCTCTCCCATCTGACCACCACATACTAACACATTGGGATGGCTCTCACTGAAGGCTGGCCATATGGCAAGTAGGCCCCTGGGAGACACTATTCATCCATGCTGTGTGGTATGGCAGCAAGCAGGTATCAATGTCCAACTTGTGCGATGTACAGCAGGGCAGGTGTGTTGTTGGTGTGGCAGTCCACAGGCTTCTCTATGTCTTGTGAATATTCTTGAAGATATCAGGTTTGAATGGTCCTTCTCTAGGAACAGCAGCTGTGGAGCCACCCTAACATAGTAGCTGTATGCTTAGAATCATCTTGATGTTTCAAACAACAGCAGTTGGAAAGAAAAACTCTCAGGTCTACTGTACTTTCTATTCTGGATAGAATTTGATTATCATATTATCTGGAATATTCAGCAGAATATTTGCTACCGGGGATCACAGCAACTCAAACATAGAAATGTCTACTTGATTAACAGTAAAAATTGAAACAGAGTGAATGTATAATCTCTTTTTAATGTTTACTAGAATGCAGGGAAGATAAATGTTCTTAGAAGATCCTATCACGTCTCTTTGGTTGTATTTTTCATGCTAGTTGGTGTATGTGTGTTAGAACAGGCGCAGTGACAAGATGAAGCACAGGAAGAGGCCTCATGCTCCAGTTTGAAGGCTTGATGTGAAATAGTCACGTGCAATTTTTGATCTGTATTTGTAAAAGCCAATGCAATTATTATATACATGTATATACATACATATACATATACGTATACATATATATATACATAATTTTTTCTCCATGTAAAAAATTATGTAAAGGGCTATAGTTAAGCTGCTATATAGTAGTGTATAAAAATTCCAACCTCTCAAACAACAGAAGAATCTAATTCTTACAAAAAATATATATGTATATGTTCATTTGTATGTATATATGCAGAATATGTGTATTAATATCTATATATTATATTTTAAATATTATGTATATATTATCATATGTATATTAATATAGTAATGTGTTTGTATACTGTGAAAATTTAATTGCTTTAGTAACCTAGATTAGTTAATGTATTTTAGATCCATCTTTGAATATATGTGTGTGACCTGTTTGTTTTTCTTCAAAATCAAACAAATGAAAAGCTTGCAGAAGTGGTAGTACAGAGAATAACCCGCCACATCACTCTTACTGTTATAATATGTCTTAACATTCACTTATTTTTCTTAGGCTTTTAGAAACAGTGTATAATACATTCTCACCAGCTGATAGAAAAAGTATCACTCTGGTGTGGATTATTTCACTATGTAAGATCAAAATAGGAAGATTTAAAACATTATAAACATTGTATTACGCTTTCTTTTATAAAACGGATGAATGGTTCAGTGTCATCCTTTGGCTTTAGACATTATGGTTTCCACGACTACACAAATCATTTGTAAAGAATTCTGTTAAGTTTGAAACCTAATGGCACTCTGAGAGCTAGCTGTTTTAAGTGTGTCCCACCCAGTTCTGAATGATCACCTATTTAATTTCTCAGAATTTTCAGTGCTTCATGGCAATGTAAACCTAAGTTCCTCTGATGGTCAGGGAACCTTTGCTGCAGATGTACTTGAGCATGCCTATCTTCCATTTCTGTAGCTATCACTTACCAACCTACTTGACTTTCTTCCCTTTCATAGTAATTGCTCTTGTATAATTTTATCAGGTCACCTCTCAGTCCTCCAGACACCTCCGTAATACATAGAAAGGTGGAACATTTCCCTTTCAGTTGTATTTTTAAAAGAGCTGAGAGTTCTCTATGCTGAAATAAAAGGAATAATATTGAAAATGGACAAACACAGTAAAAATAAGTTGAGATATACTTTTCTAGAATAGCATTCCAGGGACACTAAGACCAAAAATCATCAAAACATTAAACATGTATTAGGGTAATAAAGTGATCAGAATTATCACAATGTTTGAGTATCTTTAGAGAGCTATTATGGAAAAAAGTGACGATAAGCAAATAACTTCTAAGGTAGGACTGAGGATGTAACTGTATGGTAGTATGTTTTCTGATAAAAAAAATTCATCCCTGCACATAAATTATTTCTTTAGATGTATTATTGCATATGAATTATTCCTAATATAAATGTAACAGTGAATTAAACTGTAGTCTCCATTTCTTTACCTTATGCTATTTCACAATAACCACCCAGAAGAAATAACATTTATCCAAAACTGCACCTCAACTGCTTAGCAATTAAATGATTTACCTTTATCTCCTCTGCTAATCTTGCTACCTCCCAGTCCCATCCCTTAATACCAATATATTATTATTGATCTGGCTCTTCAGACCTCTTCTTCATGATTCCAATTCCTACATCCTTTCTCTGATCTGCCTTTCCTCCTCTCTCCATTTCGTCTGCTGGTTGACATCCCACCCCTCTATTCTCTATTTTGTCCAGCCATTGGATGATCAGCATGTATTGACAAGGCAGAGAATAAAAGGTAAGAACTATTTTCACAAACTTAAGCAGGAGATTCTTGGAATAGGTATAACAATGTCATGTCTAGAGTAAAACAAGATATGGGGGCAGAGAAATTAGCTTTTGAATAACCCAAGGGTAAACTTTACACAACATACAAAACATTATGTCTACATATTATTGTGTGTGTGCACATGCGCGCCTATGTGTAAGTGCCCATGGAGTCAAGAAAAAGGCATGAGACCATGAGAAACTAACGATACAGCTGTTTGCATGTTGCTGTGTTAGTTGGGAAAATAACCTGGTCCTCTGCAAGAGCAGTCAGTGCTCCTAAACACTGAGCTACATCATCAGTACCCTAAGCTCGGTTTTCATCAGCAATAACAACAGCAGAATGCAGGAAGCTTTTAACATGGCAGACATTTAGGAAGGCAAATGATAAATGTTCTAACTCTAGAAATTTAACAGGCTCTATATCCATTCATACCAACCCAGTTCATCTTTTCAAGGATGTATCTCTTAAAAGCCAGCTTTCTATCATGTAGAGGTTACCAATAAATATTTCGGACTAAATTAATCCTTTTTTATTGATGTTCATATTCTCTTCGTTGTTCCAGATGGGTAAAATTCTTGGCAATTAGGCACACCCTACATCATACACTCTATTACAGAAGGCTAATGTGTCATAGCGCAGTGCTCACTTATAGACAAGCCCTCATATTTGTGTGTGGGAAGAGGGAAGTATGGTTACTATACCAACTTCATATAATCTAGAATTACCCAGGGGATGGGTCTCTTGGCATGCCTGCTGGAGACATTCTAGATTCCATTGCCATGAGGGGACCTATCTTGACTGTGGGTAAGACTATTCCCTTGGCAGAAGATCCTGGATTATATAAACTGTAGAAAGCCAGAGTACTGGGAAGCATGCATGGCTTTGTTCGTACTACAGCTAGCTGCTTCCAGGTCTTCACTTTTCAGCTCTTACTTGATATGTGAGACAAAATAAGTTTAAGAGAGGAAAACAGAATTTTTTGTCTGAGAATTTTTATCACAGCAATAGGAAGAGAAATTAAGATAATTTTGAAGTAGAAAACACTTCTCTCCTAACCAGAAACTCAAATACACATGAAAGAAACTTGGAGCCATAAAAATAGATCTTCAAATCTTTCAAAGTAACAATTTATAACATATTAGACAGGTGTCCTTACTGATCCACTGCTTTTCTACCCGTGTTTTCACCTAACAATGGATCACATATACCAGGAGCAAACACTGCATTGGTACTGAGTTTCTACAGATCCTAGCTTTTCTTGGCATGAAGGTAATTAACAATACAATGTAATAACTATTTATATAGCATTTGTCTTGATCTAGACAAAAATCTACAGATAATTTAATATATATATAAGAAGATAATCACAGGTTAAATGTAATATCACCTTCTTCAAAGAGCCTGAGATCCCAGGGATATGGGTATCTATTGGAGGTCTGGGAACCAATCACCTATAGGATGGACAGCTGTGATAACTACAGAGTTGATGAAAGGATATCTATTGCCTAGGCCTGATCAATCCTAACTGTGAATAAAGTACATTACAGCCCAGGGAAAATTTCCCTAAGTCCACACAGGAATTTGGGTAGTGGAGTTCTGTTCACTGACCATTGCCCTCTTGGACTCTGAACAGCTGTGATTACCTGAAGGTGACCCACACAACATTGGTACAATTAGCTGTCTGTCACACTATGGGAGAAGATATGCAGGCAGTTTATGGTTGCTGGCTGACTAGCCAGCTAGCAGCAAAGATCACATACAGCTCTGTCACTCTCTAGATGGTGCCATGGGAAAGCTTTTCCTTAGGTTTAGTTTCTAGTAGGTTTCCATAACAACATAAATGATTCCAATATGGGTAATTACTTCAGCAAGCTACATTACAATGGAGTAGGGTGTTGGTTTTGTCTTGTCTAGGGTAAGCAGGCATTTATTTAGGTTTCCAAAACTAGGACAGCAACTCAAGTTTTGTAAGATTGACCTTCTAGTGTATGATACTGGTTTGCATTTCGTGAATTCCTTCATTTTTCTTTTTTATGTGCTTGTACTCTTTGAAGTCTTTTCCAGTTTTGACATTGACGGGCTACAATAGGCCACTTCCCTAGTTAGTAGTCTTACTATCTTTATTAATGTCCCAAAAGGCTAGTTTATGTCATTATTAACCAACTTTTGGTTGAATACATAAGTTAAAACAAGTTTGGCTAATTTGGTGAAAAATCTAATTGCATGCCGTTAGTTAATCACAAGAAAGACTGGATCCACATCAGTTTTGAAGAGAAAAATCCTCCAAGAGCAGTTTATTGAAAATGTTGTAGATTCCGTTTGTTTTTACAAGATTCTAGTCAATAATTCCAAAGTTATCCTTAGTTAAAGAGTGTGAGAATTTTTTATTCTGTATTTCCTGTTAGTTAAAACAATGGAAAGGACCTGAGATCTTTAGGGTGAATTTCAAAAGAGAATAGGTGGACTGAATTGGATCACAGGTTTCTTTATATTTCCAAAACAAAGCATGAGAAGACTGAATAAATTCAAACTTGGCAATCCAAACATTATCTCACTTATTGGGCTGTTGGAAAACACAGAGAATGTCCTTAAGCCACTACTACCCATCAATGTTACAAAACTTTGTTATAGTGCCATAATTAGACCTCATTTGCCTTAGTTTAGTATTAGACATAACAACCTTCATTGTGTAGCAATACTAATATTTGAAAATTAAGAGTTCAGTTGGAACTTTACTATAGTATATTACAGTATTACACAAACAGTGGTGTCTGTCTGTGTGTATGTGAATATGGGTGTATGTGTGTCAGTAAGCCACATTTTTCAGTAGTTTATGTGACATAACTTCTAAACATATGTGAAACTGAAATTTTTATGTCAATCTGGGCATGGTAATTCAGATCTATACGTCCAACATTCAACTGGAGGCAGAAAGATCAGGAATTTTAAAACCAAAGTTAACTATATTAAAAGTAGGAAGGGGATCTGAAATACATGAGACTTTATCACAACAACAAAGAACTCAGCCTCAAACTCAGCTCTACTTTACTAAATTCTCTCTTTGTTCCTCTTCTGCTATAAAGCAGAGGCACAAGTATCTAGCTCAAAGAGTCTCTATGAGAATATAAAGTGCACCTGTAAAAAGAATAAGGGAAGATGCTGAGGAGGAGGGAGATCCTGTAGGAGAACCAGCAGTCTCAATTAACCTGGATCCCTGAGATCTCTCAAGCATTGGACTACCAACCAGGCAGCATATACCAGCTGATATGAGGTCCCCAACTTATACAGCAGAGGATTACCGTGCCTTTGTTCAATCAGAGAACACCTAACACACAAGACACTGGAGGCCCCAAGGAGTCTGGTGTTATGGAAAGTAAGGGGTGGGGACATCCTCATGGAGACAGTGAGGTGGGGAAGAGGAATGGGATATGGAAGTTGGAGGGTGGACTGGGAGAGTAATAAAATTTGGAATTTAAAATAAATAAATACATTTAAAAAAGAATAGGGCAACTGTCAGACTCATTGTCATCAATGAAGAAAACATTACCCTTGAAATAAATGATAAAGTATTAAATACATTTACTTAGCTAGAATTTCAAAGTAATCTGTAAAGTACAGAGAGAGAGAGAGAGAGAGAGAGAGAGAGAGAGAGAGAGAGAGATCTTTAGGAGGACTATTGCATTATATGGAGAGCAGAGCTAAGTATTAAGCCTTCCTCAGAGGCCTTTTGTTGGTGGTATTGTCAGAAGCATGTGTGTAGGTAAAATTACAGAAACTCCAGAATAAGAAATAACCCTTGACCTAATTCTGTCCACCTGATATCTTACTGCAAGGACTGTGCTGTGTTAGGTGTTTTCTGCCCATTCCCTTGACTCTCTGCTGTCACAGTAGTCATCTTACCCAGACTAAGTGTTGTCCTCTGTCAAAACTTTTGTCTTAGCAACCATAGAGAATAAAAGAAAATGATGGACTTGCTTACACACTTATCACTCCCTGTTCCCGAATATACAGTTTCTATGGAACAACCTAAGACCCAGTGATGGCAAAGATGCAGGCTCAAGGTGACATATATATCAAATGGATATGGTAACTTTCTATTAGGGTGTGATTTCTCCGAGACTCTGGAGACACTTTCTCAGAAATCATCTGAAAGAGGTATATCCTCCTCCACATCTCCTGTGCTTGTAAGTAGAACAGGTTTAGTTATTTTGCCAAGCAGAATGACAGCAGCTAGACACAGTCTGAGGTCCATATTTCTAAAGCAAATCATAAGTGTGCCTACAAGTTACAGAGACATGATGCTGAAAAGACCCACTGCTCTGCATGAGAGCCAGATTAGAGAGCAGGAATAATTTTTGTTTTCCCTTGAAATGTCCTTTCAAAAAGCATTCCACCACGCTTCATGGCAAATGTTTTCTGCTGAGGGACACAGACCTTGGCTAGCTTAGGATACTTCTGTTTGAAAATATTAAGCAAGAATAAAAGCAAATGTCCACTTTCTTTCTTCTTTCTTATTCTTAATTTTCAAAGTTCCATGTGGCTAGCATTTCTCTTAATATTTCCAGCCCACTAAAATCAGTAATGTCTAAATGAAAAAGAATTATCCATTTCTACTTCTGGAAATGATAAAATGCCATCACTAAATATTGTGTTCAAACTCTTAAAAGGGGAACTGTCAAAATTATTACTAGAAAGTCAGGCAGGATTCCTAGTATTTATACCAACAGGAGCTTAATGTGAACAGAGTCCAAAGAAAAGAAGTTTAAGCAAATATTCTCCCTAGAATAGTTATCCAGAGGACACACACACACCGTATGTTTTCCTGGGAAAAGATGCTCTTTCAATGTATTCGTTAAGGTACTTGTTAATCTGAAAAAGTGAAGCCTCTTCTTTTATAGACTTCACTTTACTCTTGGAACAAAAGGTTATGATTTTCTTGCCTGCATTTTGTTAAGAATACTTGATCAAATCAAGGTTCCTGATAAGCCAAGAAGCCAGTGAAAGCCAGAGGCTAGCTCTTAGTAAGTACCTCATACTTGTCTTTCAATACCTTTGAAGTCCTCCTGCAGAGGTGAACTTCTAAGTGTCTAAGAGGCATATTAGCCAGAGCAGTGATGCCTCTTTAACAACTTAACACATCTTGTGCAGACGTTTACCCTCCTCTACTCAAACTCATTCAACCAGCCTATTTACAGGTTAAATCTTTAGGATATGAGAAGTGACATCTGAACACTAACAACAGATCTCTTCTCTCCTTACCCCAAGAAATATAATTTTAAACAGCCAATGCAACTATTATCTGCAATGAACTCATTTCTGGTGGGGAAAAATGTCAATTGAATTCTAGAAGATATGTCTTACATTTTAATTGTTGGTGATAAAGTCTCTCTGATTCAAAGTTTATGAGCATTACTCAGGTAATTTCCTGAGAATAAAAACTAAAAAGCTAAGATACTCTGTAGAAGAACTGAGAAGTCATTGTGCCAGAGCTTCTAGAATCCTTGCCTGTGCCCATGATGATAAATACATCATTTTCCTGCATGAAACTTTGGCAACAAATAGCACAGCCCAGTCTTTTCCAGCTCTGTTATTCTGTTTCAAAAAACACTGACATTTTCTTAAACAGACATAATTTACAATTTTAAAGAGCACAACAGTGCCTTGGTGTTTGAAGGCCAGAAAGCAAACAACAGTCTATTCAGTTCGATTATTTTTTTCTAAAGGAGAGTCCCATGCTTAGTGAGTTTGCTATAGCCTAAGGCCAAAGAGACGGACCAGAGGGAGAACAGAGCCCCAGCACAGCAAGTGAAGGTCATGAATAACTGGTCACATTTCATGGAGAGTCAGTGCAAGACAGGGGACTGAGCAGCGAAGAGTCATGACCAGTACAATGATTTCTGAGGCATCCTTTGCCCTGGACACAAGTGGACCAAGGTTTTTCCTACCATCCCACTGAGGGAAACAGTAGCTTTGTGGATGTGTCTGTACTTCAGAGCTCAATCTAACAGGCTCTTCTGTAAATTTCAAACAAAAAGAGCCTTACCAGTGTCTATGGGCTTGGATCAATATCTGTAGCAATGTTCGATTTCCAGTGAGGTCAGCTCAGCTCAAGTAGATAAATGGAAGGCTGTGTAGGATGATACCAGTGTGTTGTTTGAAGGAGACCTTGGAAGCAAAGGTCATGTGTAAAGGATAAAACTCCTAAGCTATTATTTGCAGACCTCCTCATGAGTTGTAGTGTCCTGGTAAAGTTTCTCTTCGAGTATTTTCTAATAATCTTTGCTTAAAGGGCCAGGGACTTGCCACGGGAACAATGGTACCTGAGAGGAAATAAATGTGTACACATGTGTGTGTGTCTAAATTTTCCTAGGAAGACATGAACAAATGTCTATATTTCGTAGTTAAAACACCAAGATATACCAAAACAAGAATTCCACCCAAGTGTGACTTAGGACAGCAATGAGTTTATTGAATTTACTTACAGAGCACAGATGAAGAGTTAGAGGAATATGAGTGACCCCAAAACATCTGTGTCTGAGCAAAGTCTAACCCCTTCACAAATGATGACTTCATAGAAGCTGTCTCAGTTTCAGTTAACCTTCCATTATATACACATGCAAATGCACAGGCATACACATGTGCACACACACACACATGCACCTCCAAGATTGCTGGTTTATTTAAGGGACAGAGGAGAATAATGATCAAAATCATGGTGGACAGTCCTACATTGTTGTTCTTTCTCCTTTTCTGATTAGATATCTTTAAAAGTTCTATCACCATCACAATACACCCAGCTGCCATAGCATTTTTTCCTTTTTTAAAAAGATGGATATTCAGTTATCTCTATTCCAAGATGGAGGTGAGATAATGGTGTAATGTCTGGAATTTAAAAAATCTATTTTCTCTCTGTTTATCTCTCTATGTCTCTTTCCCTGTGTCTCTGTGTCTGTCTCTCTGTCTTTTTCTCTCTCTTTGTCTCTCTGTCTCTCTTTGTGTGTGTATGTGCGTGTCTGTGTGTGTGTGTGTACATGTGTGTAACATAATGAGATTTTAGGCAACAAGGTACAACAGTAGTGGTCCTATAAGATTAGTTAAAAAGTTCTTATCATCCAGTGATGGTACTATCAACTATCATTGTGGTGTGACATGTTACTCATATGTGTCTGGTATACTGATTGAAGTAAGTTTGTATTACAGGCTGAATAGAAGTAATAGCTGATAATGACAATAAATGATAGTGTTACTGCATATTTACTCTACTACACATTTTATTTCTTTATAGTGGACTCCTAATTATTTTAAAAACACTTATTGCAGAATAGAGTTCTATATGTTGTGCTACAGCAGCAGCAGGTTCATCTTATTATTCTCTCTCTCTCTCTCTCTCTCTCTCTCACACACACACACACACACACACACACACATATTTGTGTGTGTACATACATGTGTGCACATGTGCATACTCATGCATGTATATGGGATGCTACATATGAGGAGGTCAATGGTCAACCTAAGGTGATTTCCTTTCTCTCTCTGATCCCCCCTCTCTCTCTTGGTCTATGTCAGATTCCTTCCAAGGGATAGGATTATTTTAGGCAGATAGACTGTGCACTTATGCAAATGTTGAACTCAAACAGCAAATCTCTGCATTGAACTGCATTTCAAGAAGAAGTCAATGCATTTCTTAGGTTATTCCTGGTTCTTTTACCAATGGAGTTTTCAATATGGCTAACTACTGAGCCCCATTCCCCCTGTTGGGGGGGGGCAACACTTATTTTAAGAGGAGTTTCAAGTGGGCATGGCATGCCTAAGGTTTCTAGAGAGGAACGTGTTTGTTTTCCTTGAGGCTAAGGATTTAATTTGTCTTTCAGTTTCTCAGTAACTTCATGGAACCAAGGCCTGAGGTAGAGAAGAGAAGAGATTGCATTCGGTGAAATGGACAAATAATGACAGAATAAGAAATCCTGTTAAAATGTTAGATGTGCTGCCGAGGGCAGGACTGATGTAATTATAGTAAAATACTACCTCTCACATATAGCTCTGAAGTAGAAAGCACAGCAACTTACCTACCTTTAATTAGCTGTATTTAGTATTTTTTATGGCCACTGAACATAGTGCTTGATTACCATATATTAGCATATAATTTGCATACACTCCTCAAGGTATTTGGTTTTATTGCTATTACCTTTTGTGGCCCTATCTCAGTAATGACTCTAATGGAATACAAAGAGGAGATTTCTGACTCACTGTGGTTATAATCTTGAGAGTTGTACAATGGAAAAATTCCGCATTGAAATATAAAATACTTCAAAAACATGGCTTTCCCTTATTAATGTGCTCAACTGGCCTAGGTCCTTGCTGGGAAGGCCCTAATGAGAACATTCCCTTTCATTCTGGCCTCAATAAAACATTTCATAAGTGAGGCTTGAGGTGTAAATCATCTCATGTTTATTTAAAAGAAAGTTGTACACACAATTTAATGACTCTTATCAGTCTATCAGCAGCAAAAGGCCCAGAGGAAGAAAACTAACAGCTGCAGCTAAAAACTTTGGGGAAAGATCAGAGGTCAGTGTGTGCATCTGCATTTGCTCAGAGACAGAGGAAAAAGAAGGCCTCCTTTGTAGCCAGTCAGCACTATTTTAGGATGTGCTGCGATTGACTTAATTACCAGTGTCCCTTTTGCTCTGGGGTACTACAGCAGACTGTAAATCAATACCTAAGGTCACATGGCTTGAAGCACTAGAAAAGTCACTCCTGGTGGGAGCATTTGGTCTGGTGCCCTCCTCTCCACTCTTACTTAGTGTGCAACATCAGAAAGATAGAAGGGTAGAGACTTTCCTGAGGAACCGGAGCACAACTTGAATGGAAAGCAGACTTTTGGACTCCAGGGAGCTCTGCAACAGGGGTCAAAGCTCAAATCTTTCTGTGTAGACTGTCCACTGTTTCATTGATTTATTCTTTACATTTTTATACTCAGTGTTGAAGTTTAATTACATAAATAATTTTCTTTGCCAATTTGAATGATTCGAAAGAAAACTGTTGTGTATGAATGTAGTTCAAAATAAATTTCAATGCACCAATATTCATTTTTTTCTGTCAACATGCTGTAAAAGTTTCTCTCTCAGATTTTATAAAGTAGGGAATGTTGGCTCTCATTCTTATAAATGGTTGTTAGTCTTTTTATTGGGGACTGGTTTTGTAGACATATAGAGATAATACTTAGTCTAGGTAAAATACAAAATGAGAGAACAAGTATTTCAAGGAAAAATAGAATTCAACTAACTTATTTGATGTTTCAAAGAATGAGAAATTATTTCTGGTTTTCTTTTTTATTTCTCACAAAGAGACTGTATAGGAGATAGTGATGAGGAGGGGTTCACAGGGCAGTTTAACTACATCTTCATAAGACAACTATATCAGGTCTATGGCTGCCCTAGTTAGTAACTATGCCTTCCTGGGTGTTACTACCAGACAGCCAGGAGACTGGAGTGTTAAGACAAATGAAATAATTATACTGATTTTTCCAGAGGGAAAGTGAACCTCATAATAGTGATAACATCTTTAAGTATTGATGTCTTGGGGCTTGCCTATGCATTTAAATTATCTTTCCTTCTTTTAGTTTCAGCTGTATCATACATATTAAAGTAGATTTTGGAAGCGGGAAGGGCTATAATACATACATGCACATAGATCTGTACACACACATGTTTAGAGACACCATAAATAATTGCTAAAATTCTCTCTTCTTTCTTGATGTATTTCTTTAAGCTAAAAAGTTTTAGGGTTGAGGGCCTAGCTCAGTGACAGCATTTGCCTACTAGGTACAAAACCAGTTTTTAATACTTGGTGACTTAATAATAATAATAATGATAATAATAATAATAATAATAATAATAACATCACCATCTGACGTATTTCAAAGCTCCTTAATTCTGTCCAACTTTTCACTTCATTTGCTGAGTTTGATTCATTTAGAAAGTTCTCCCTTCTGAAAGTCTCTAGTGGAGGGATCTTCTTACTATGCATACATACCATGTGAACACTATTTTTACATGATCATATATTTTTGAGGAGGAATATCCCTTAATAACCATCTAGTTTTGTGAAGAATAGGGGAGTGGACATAACTATTGCTATAATGGTTCCGCTGGAAGGAATATGGCAGCTTAGTAGTCAATTTCTTTGTAGAGAAATTTCCCAATAATTAAGAGTCACTGTTCAATGCCTTGTTTTAGGGTAGCAAGTATTCATGTACTTAATTGTCTCTAAAAAGGGTCTCACTGATAGTGCAAATTCTATAATCTTTTCAGACTGGGCAGAAGGAGATTTTGTCTGTGTGAAATGGTAGCATAGAGTAGCAACGGACGATTCCCTGGACTTCATCAACAGAGAAATGTGAAATTGAAAGATGAGATCCTTTTGATGTTCTCTCATCAAAATGGGAAAAAGCTTTTTATCCTTTTAGCACAGTGATGAACACACATATTACTGTAGCCATTCAGACTTTAAAGCACAAGTCACAGTGGAGAGCAGCGGCTTCAGTAAGAATGGAGGTTATGCTGCCCTGACTCCTCACTGCTAACCTTGTCCTTGGGGACCCATTGAGCATATGCACATTCCATCAGCCAGTCTGCCACCCCATAATGGCTCTCCTGGGTTTCCACATTACCTAATTTTAAAGCTGAAAAGATGTTCATAATTGGTTATTTTGACCTTAGACAAGAGCAGCTCGTGCTTTGGAAGACTCTCTCACATACAGAATTGAAGTAGAGGCACAGTCCCAGAAACAAGATTATACTTGAGGAGTATAGCACATTGCCCTTTAATTTGTTTTTCTTCTGGTAGTCTGTTACTCATAAGAAAAATAATATTGATTTTAAAACCTTCCAGAAGAAAGCCTCAAAATTCTTTTTAAACAAATGTGTTTTCTGCAACCCTTCAAAAAATCCAGAATTACTATTTATATGTCATTGATAATAAAACTAATGCATAGTAATGTATATAATGATATATAATGTAATATACTCAGTATTATACATAGAAAATTTTAATAAGAAGTAAATGCATAAATCTATTGACATGAATTTTGAAAATACCAGTTGAGAATTAGGGGTAAGATCTTTTTCAGTATTATCATACAGCAATTATCTAAAAAAAAAATTATGATAAGTTCTCCTACCTGTTTTTACAAAAATGGAAGAGAATACTGTTAACACAAGTGACTTAGGTATAATAAAAGAGAAAAAAGACTGATAAGGCTACATTTGACTTCTAAGTGGCAAAACCAGAGACAATTTGAGATTCTCAAGTTTGCTTCAGTCTTGTGTCATAAAGCATTGAGGGTTCTCATTTGTGCACAGTGGCAACCAGGTGACTGAAGAGAGGACACAAAGATGGAACAAAGATTGGATTGTAATGGGAAGTGCACCAAGACCCTAGAGCTTTCCATTGAGAAGGCACTAGGGCTTTCCATGGAGAAGGCAATCAAAATGCAAGAGTGAGTGCTAGTGGGACCATGCATGATGTTCTCTTTCCTAGTGTACCTGGACAGATGATAGCAGAGGAGCAGCTTGCTTTTATTTTATATAGCAGTATAGCAGCTTGATATACTTTTTCACAAATTAAAAGCCTTGCTGTGGCCTTTCTGAAATAATCTCTATTGCTCTTAAGCTGGATGATATTGAGTACAAAATCTGAATGGCAAAAAAGAAAAGTTGGGTGTCATGATTCTCTTTTCCAAGGAAATCAATACACAATAATATTTCACTTTGCAAGTCAATGGACAAGTCTTAGTCTCATTCTTCAGCAGAACAGAAACCATAGCAGTAGCTAGCTCCCAGAATTGCCACAACCTTAAGCGACTTAATTCAGATAAAGTATTTAGAGCCACAGCAGGCAAAAAATGATCAGTACATAAATAGTAAAGAGTAGTGATTAAACTGATGAGTGTAAAATGTTTAGAGATTTATTGAGGGATATCTAATAGGTTTTTAATGATGGTATGAAGGAGGTTATCTATAGTACTGTTGGCAAAAAGTAAATGTAATGAAAGTTTTATTGTCTGAGTTTTGTGCTTGTTCTGTTGCCAAACTCTTGATTTATAGTCTTGATTCCAGAACCTCAGAATGCAACGGTATTTGAAGTCAGAGCATTTAAAGAGGCATTCGATGTTCAAGCAAGGTTGTTAAGATGAGCTGTAGCCAAATCCAACTGACAAGCACAAACGAGTGATACTTAGAAACAGGAAAGTGAATACATAAAGAGCAATACCTTAGGTATGCTGGTACACCTCAACAAGACCAAAGGAAGCTTCAATTGGAGCATAGCATCCTCAAGCCAAACACCTTATGAAAAAAATCAAACCTGTCAACTCATTGTTCCTAGAATTCCATTCTCAGGAACTGTGAGAAATAAATGTCTGTTGCTGAAGCCATCTTTTAAATACTTTGTTAGGGAAACCCATAAAAACCAATGCAGAAAATGTATGATATCTAATGAAAACATTAGTTCATTAACCGTGTTTTTAAAACTCACACACATATTTTATTTTCTATATTAGTCAGTTTTTTGGTCATTTTTGTGATCAAATACCTAACAAAACAATTTAATGAAGACAAGGTTTATTTTGGCTTTTGATTCAAGGGTGTTTACTCTATCACAGGACTTCTGACAGTGAGGCAGTTGGTCACTTCGCTTACACCATCAGTAAGCAGAGAGAGAAGAAAGCTACCCAGCCCACTTTTCCTCCTTTTATTTAATATAGAGCCCTGATCTTGTAATATTGTCACCTATATCTAAAATAAGTCTTCCCACATCAAGTAACTCAATCTTGAAACTCCATCATAAACATACTCAGAGTTTTGTCTTTCAGGGAAATTCTAGATTCTGTCAGGTTGACAATCAATATTAACTCTCACAGTAACTTAGCTTGACTGATCATATTCTTATTAAAATTAATTTTTATGATCCAGATAATAGATCACAAAGTGAAATATTTTGAAATAACTAGAATGCAACATAAAAAGTTGATTCCCTGTTTTAGCTTGTATTTGAAATGGTTGATAAAACTTACATCCATGTATTTCTGGGTATAATACACATACCAGGGATATGTTTGATTTGATATACCAAATGATCAATAGTTATCTGCTTTCAAATGGAAACAATATCTAACACACAAGTTCAATTATGCTTTAGCTACCAAAGCAATTCACTTCCTTCCTAGAAATCTGACCAAGAATCATCCACATTGAGTGTTTTAAACACATAGTATGATTTAACATTGAAATCAGAGCTTCTTATTCTGTACAAGCTCAGCAAATACTCATGAGCTAATTTGATATGCTTGATTAATTATGCCTTGGATAATAAGTTTTATAAGCCAGATACACATGATTTCACTGAATGTAATGAATTCTAATTTTGAGTCAGGTCTATATATGGCCAGTTAGAAAGTGAAGTAATATTTATGATAGTTCCAGGCACTGTGCTAAATACTTCTTTATGTCACCTTATTTAGTTCATTTGACACAGATTTATTTCCACACTCAGTAACACATACAAATTTGTATTTAATTCCCACAGCTGTGTGACAGAGAATATAAAAATGAGGATTAACTTTACCTGACAAAATCTTTGAGTTGAAAGGTTAATCCATATTAAGCTGTAGTTTTCCTTAATTTCCTGAAGACCTCTAGGAAACATATTATGCAGAAACCTTATAATCACAGTATCTGCCTGGAGTGTCTTTGCTGTAGTGAGCATGTCCTTCTTTCTGTAAATGGGAATCCTGCTACCTTGAATTCTAACATCATATTGCTGTCGATTTGGATTTTATATGTTGACTATCTCATTGGTACTTCCATCTTTCCCCAGGTTCTCTTTTGACCCTACACTTTGTTTTGCAGAAGTGTCCTACTAAGGTTAGTTTACATAAACTCAACTGGACTCACCAGGGCTCCCAGGCTCTCAGGAATCTGGTGAGGTTGAACCACCTTCACCTGGGCATTCAGTCCCCTGATTCTGTGCTTCTCCCGGGGGCTTCCTAGAATTGTACACAATGGTAGTAGCAATGTTCTTTATTTTAAAATGTTATATTCACAGGTTTGAAGTTCTTACCTGACAAGAATTTTGATCTATCTAGAAAACACTTAGAAAAAATAGAAAATATATTATTTTACACTTTTAATTTTAGATTTTATTGATTTTTTGTACAATATACTCTGATCATAGTTCCCCTCCTCCAACTCTTCCAACATCCTCCCCACTGTCCCACCTACTCAAATCATACTCCTTTTTGCTCTCGTCAATTAAAAAATGTATGGGCAAAAAAGAAAATAATACAAACAAGAATAGAACAAAGAAATTAACAAACAACTAAAAAGGACCCAATGTAAATGCACAGGAAACATGTACAAGTGCATAGACACACATATCACACACACACACACACAGAGAGAGAGAGAGAGAGAGAGAGAGAGAGAGAGAGAGAGAGAGAGAGAGCCCATGTGAACACAAAATCAGAAGTCATAGTATACAAGCCAAAGAGAGATAAGTTAAAGACTACCTTCAAAGTGCAATAGGACATACACACACACACACACACATACACAAACTTCCAAAACACTCTTGAGTTTATTTTGTGTTAGCCATCTACTGCTTGACATGGGGCCACCTTTGATTAATATACCCAGCCAGGCTTCCTTGTAGAAACCTAAGTTTTACCCTTGCAAGCAAAGTCAGCTAAAGATAGCTTCTTGGTTAGTACTGGGAACTCATGTCCTCTCTTCCCTGGCTCAGCATTGGGGCCTGATCTAGTTTGAACCTATGTAGGATTTATTCATGTTGGAACAGTCACTTTGAGTCTATACTTGTCTCATTCCTTTTTGTCCAGAAGATATGATTTCCCTAGTATCATCCACCCCATTTGGCTCTTAAAATACTTCTATCTCCTCTTCCACAAAGTTTACTAAGCCCTGATCGAGGGACTGATGTAGCCACACCGTTAAGGAATGAATACTCCAAGGTTCTCACTTTCTGTCCATTTTCCATTTATGGGCCCGTGTATTTGTTATATCTACTGAAGGAATGTCTTGGTTGGGGTTTTATTGCTGTGAAGAGACACCATGACCAAGGCAACTTTTATAAAGGCAAATACTTAATTAGGGCTGCCTTAAAGTTAAAAAAGTTTAGTCCATTATCATCATGGCAGGAAGCACAACAATGTCCAGGCAGACATAGTGCCAGAGGAGCTGAGAGTTCTACACCTTGATCTGAAGGCAGTCAGGAGGAGAATCTTCCATATTGGGTGAAGTTTAAGAACTAAGAGACCTCAAAGCCCAACCCACAGTGACATACTTCCTCCAACAAGGCATATGTACTTCAACAAGGCCATACCTCATGACAGTCCCATTCCCTACGGAACAGGCATTCAAACACATGAATCTATTGGGGCCGAACATATTCAAATCACCAAAGGAGGAATCTTCTCTGATACTGGTTGAGTAAGAATGATTTATGAGAACAGCTAAGTGTCAGTAGGAGTCATTTTATTACTATAATCCTTTATGAGAACAGGGGCATTTGATTTTCCAGTATATCCATGAAATATCTAGTCTCAGGTTATTTGCCATGTGAGTAGTATCATACATGGGCTCCATATCATGGAGTAGGCCTTAAATCCAATCAGATAGGGGTCGGTAACCCCCACATTTGTCTTACAATTGCACTAGTGTATCATTTAAGCAGATCACTAACTTTGAAAGTTTTGCAGCTGGGTTGTTGTTTACTGTTTTCCTGTGGTAGCATTCAGGATAAATTCTAGTACCATGAACACTAGTCAGTAAGGGTAAAGGCTCTAGATAGGCAGGAGCTTAACTTCTCTGTGTTCAGTGAGCTCTGTAGCTGTTGTCTTCAGCAACAGTATCTTACCATCAATATATGGAGAACAGCATTGTTTTATTTTTCTTGTATAAAAAATGTTACTAAAAATATGCTCAAATTGAATGCTGTAAAATTTGAGTCTTGTAATTTAAATAATGTGATTTAAATAAATTTGATTTAAATTAAAATGTCAAAATTAGTGATTTTCCTTGCATCCAATAAACATATAATAAGGTTATAATATTGATGAGCTGCAGAATGGGTTGCCACAGGGAAGAGAAACCTAAATTTTTCCTCTGTTCAGTGAACTCTGGGGGCCAAATCAGCAAAGCTTCTTGGGAAGGCCACCATGCTGCACAATATTATAATATAATAAGTTCTTAGAGTATGTGCCATTTTCTCGTTCATCTTTCATCTATGAAACTGTATGAGAATACGTAAATATGCAAGTCCTAATATACAATTCAGAAAATAATATTTAATTATTTCTTTTAGAATTTCATACACTGTAATTTGACCATCCTCACATCTTTCTCTCATTTCCCCCCAGATCCACACCTCCTTTCTACCCACCCAAATTTGTGTTGGTTTTCTCTTTTTTAAAAACCTTTTGAAACTCCTTTGTGTTATCCAAGTACAGTGGGATATAAAGGCTGTCTTGCAGGATGTTGGCCCTACCAAGATTTTGTTTGCCAATTTGGCCCTCAGAGTTCAGTGAAGAGAACAAAATTGCAGATTTTTCTTCCCTCTGGCAGATAATTATGTAGCTCACCAAGGAAAGTATAAGCTGTTGGGGGCGAGGGGACTCCTGTTTGCATATAAGCAGTTTGGTTTCATCAGGTCCTTCAAAGCAAACCCTCATAAGTGTTCCCAGGACTTGTTAGCTCAGTGTTCAACGCTCTATCTGGCAAAGTCATGTGTAGGTCAGTGGACATAGTTGTTCCCAAGAAACTGAGCCTTAGAATATCATGTAATATGGAACACCTTTCTGGAGCATTGTTACCTTTCTGCCTTACATAAGCTAGAAATTTAAAAGGATAATTCACCTTCTACTAAGATTGCATTTAGGAAAAAAATACTGCATTAGACATAATTAAACATTTTTGTCACTTATTTGAAATTGAAACCCTAGTGATTTTTTTCCCTTCTGAAACTCTTCCTGCTATAAACTTGAAGATGGTTATTTGAAAGTAAAGTAAAGATACAAAATGTTCTCCTTTAGTTTCAATGCTTCTCGTCAGTAAGCTTTAAATTTCTAAGAGAAACTCCTTTTCCTCTGAATTTGTAACTGGGGTCTTTAGTCCCCTTTCTCTTTCAATCATGCATACTCTCTACTAATGAACTCATTTTTCTTCCACAATTTTCTTTACTGTTTTACTCAGCACAAGGCTAAAAGAATAATCTTGCAAAAAGTAGTCTTCAAAGAAGTAGGCTATCATCTGCTGAGCCTGTTCTCACATCCACACTGATCTATTCAGCAGCACTATTTGTAGGACTACTTTGATGGCAAGGAAGAGCCCATGACAGTATTTGTGCCTACCTGAATGCTCATACAGCAACAAATTCACATATTTGAGGACCTAGATTCATTTGCAATAGCTTATGGAAACATGACTTAAAAGAGGGAATGTCTCACATACTAAATACTGACAGCAATAAACTCCCCTGGGAATATGACAGGCAATTGCAGAGATTTTTTTATTTTTATTTTTATTGCTCTGTTTTTGGAGTTTATTCAAGTCTTATGATTTAATGGCATTTTAATAAAGCAAATAATAGGATTATCATTTATACTTCAGGCAGAATACTGGCAGGCCCAAAAAGAGGAACCAGATACAAGTTAACTTTAAGTTAAAGACCTTTCTAAGACCTTGGGTATAATTTAGGGATTTTCACTTTCTATAAGTTTCTATCCCTGAAAAAATTTCAACATAGCCCCATAGAGCAGGCACATAGACACAATATTTTAATATTTAATTCTATTTCTTTTAAAGTTATTTTTCTTAATTGAGAATTTCATGCAATGTGTTTTGAACCTATCCAATTCCCCTGAATTTCTCTTTTTGAACCTTCCCATTCCTTTCCACCCAACTTTGAGTTATTCCCCGTATCTTCTTTTCCCATTGAGTCTAGTGTGTGTTGCCAAGCTAATCTTTTGACTGAAGATTTCTCTAATGTGTAGTCAGCATATTTACATTAATATTACATCATTAAAAAACCTGACTCTTTCTCTTAGCAGTTTTCAAATGATAATAGCTCCTAAGGTAGTTGTAGGCTTACATGTTGACCTCTCTTCCATACTAGGATATTTTCTGGCTGGAGCTTCTTGTCACAATCACTGTGAGTTTATATATGCATATTCCATGTTGTGTCTGAAAACCAGTTTTCTTGAAGTCTTCACCACTCTGGCTCTAAACAATCTTTCTTCCCCATCTTCTGCAAAGATTCCTGAGCCTTGGGGTGAAATGTGCCATATATACTCAATTTAGGGCTGAGAACGCCACAACTTTCTATTTACTGCACATTGACCAGTTGTGGTTTTCTATGTTTTCATCTACTGCAATGATAAGCATTTCTAATACCACTAATTATAGTTGAGAGATGCTGTGATCTATATGCATAGCAACAAGTCTCATTCGTGTGTCTCTTCCTATGCTAAGCAAACACAGGCTTACCCTGCTCCTCTACACAACAATTAGAACTCTTACCTGAGTTAAGCATGATTACTACTTGTCTATTTTACAGTTTTGTGCCACTGTTAGCCAGCGTTCAACCATAGGAACAGCATGAAAGGAGGTGTGTGCTAAGTAATTAGCTTATGTGATAGGATTCTGGCTTAACAAGTCTGAAATATATACAGGAAGCGATCAGAAAATTCTTTAATGTTTTTAAACTTTTATTTCTTGATTTTATTTTGATTAGTAAATAAAGCATGTATCTATTTAAGGGGCACTGTGTGATGTTTTGATACATGCTTACAACATGAGATAATTAGATCAACTTAACTAACAAATTCATTACTGGCTATTTTTACCTTTAATTTTTTATTATTTGAAATTAAAATAAAATTATGTAATTTCCCTTCCTCTTTCACCATTCATACTTCAGCTATAAACTCCCTCCTCTCTCTCAAATTCATGGCCTCTGGCCTCTTTTTTCTTTAGTTTCTGTACCATCTTCTCAATGTACATGATGATTAAAATGGACTTCAGGACTGACCACTTGGTATTAAGTAACTAATTGGGGAACTCTTTCTTGAGGAAGACTATTTTTCCCTCTCTAAGCATTTCTTCTTTTTTATTGTGAAAAAAAATGCATATTTAGAATTAGCCATCTGGAATCAGTTTAGATGATTTCAGTCTTGTTGGCAACATCCAGAGCAACATATTCAGGAGCCAAGCGAACATATACCTTCTCTCTTTCAGGCCTTATCAAGGTATTGACTTTGGTCACATCAATGTCATAGAGTTTCTTCACAGCCTGTTCGATCTGGTGTTTGTTGGCTTTGACATCCATAAGCATTTCTTAGTTGCCACTAGTAATTGCTTATGCTTCAAGCCCTGTGAGATTCCTCTTTGTGTTGGACTATCTATTAATAGCACCTTTGTTCATGAAGCTGCATTATTGAGACTTCATGGGTGATGCTTCCCTGTCATTTCTAGGAGACATTCTCATAGTCTATTCCTCTGGCTCTTATACTGGTTCTTCCTCCAAGCTTAGGTACAGGAGGTGTGTGATGCAGATTTATCAGCTGGGATTGGGTATCACAGAATCAGATCACCTCTTCTCCACATTTTAATTATTTGTGGCTTTCTTTAATGGTCTCAGTCTGTTGCAAAGAGAACTTTCCTTGTTGGGTGTTAAAAGCTATACTGACCTGTGAGTATGAAGAAAAATGCTGGGAATGAAATAGAGAATTATGCTGATTTATTAAAGTGTCTGTTGTAGATTCTCCACTAACACTCATGACTGTATGAGCCCTGGATAGTTAGCTAGATTTCCAGTATCAAGCATGATTTCTTTCTTGTTGAGCAGGTCTTGTGTCCAATTAGGGAAGTTTTGGTTCATCCAAGATATGAGTAGCATGATGGTACCTTTATGGTTGGTGTGTGATGATCATTGTTGTAATCCATTGGTGTCATAGCTTGGAAGAACTCTCGGTTGCTTCTCTCCCTTGTAAGCTTTCATAGAACCTTCTGGTACATAAAAGTGAGCTCTTAGACTGGATACTTTCAGGTGAGATCCAACTAGGATTCACTGGATTTTATGTCTACACTACATGGTATCTTCAGAAATAGGGATTTACTTACAAATTCTGGGAGACAACCAAGGGCAATATGAATAGCCTATGATGTTTTAGGGGTTTATTCGCATTTCTAAACAAAAAAAGAATATTTACATTCCTGGAATTTATATTTGATAGTCTAAAGCTCTTGGGAAAAGCATTGCTAGCCTAGGAAGGAGATTTCATTTAACTATGTGTATGTCTATGTATTGATATATATATATATAATATAATTTTAGGTAAATAGTATTCCTAATGACTTTTAAAAAATGTTTTCACCATTATATTACATCCCTTCCTTTTCCTTCTGTATTGATTTCCCTTCTCCTCTCCCAGTTACCACTCCCAACTTCCCCTTTTACCTTCTTCAAATTGTGTTTACCATGCTACTTTACCTTCTATTGCCCACCTGTCTTTGGTTCCTTTTTAATTTCCTGCTTTCTGTACTTACTCCAGATTATATACGCACATCTGAAGATTAGGAGCCACAGATGATAAAGAACATTCAACATTATATCATTCAATTTATTATTTCTTTGCTGGTACAGAAAGAACCAATGTCTTTTGCTTTATGAATTTACCATTTTCAAATGGTTAGCCTTAATCCTTGGTCAAGCGGAGGCCTTTTCAGGAAGTTCGTTTCTACACCTGTATCATGAAGGGTACTACTCCCTATGTTTTCATCTGGAAGTTTCACATTTATGTCTTTGAACCACTAGAGTTAGTTTTTGTGCAAGGTGATAAACAGATCTAATTTTATTCTTCAACATGTGGATGCCCAGTTTTTCTTGCATCATTTGATGAAGATGATTTTTGTGTCACATCTTTGTTAAGTACATGATGTTATTACATGTCTTCATGTTAGTCGCTTGTACTATGTTCCATGTGACATTTATTTTCGTTTGTTCTTTATTTTTTCAGTTTTCTGCTGTTTCTTTACTATGATTGTATTATATGTCTGGAGGTCTTCAATGGTCATTTCTCCAGCATTGCTTTGTTCTTTGTTCTTATTGTTCAGGATTACTCTGGCTATCTGGTTGTGTTTTGAGGTTCCATATGAATTTTGGAATTAGTTTTCTATTTCTGTGTAGAATGAGATGAAATTGAATTTATAAATGACTTTTGGTAAAATTTTCATTTTTTACAGGATTAAATGTACAAATTTGGGAGCATGTCTACATTTTCTAATATTTATCTTTATATTAGAAATTTAAAGATTTTATATAGAAGTCTTTCACTCTTTTACCTCTGTGGTTTGTATTATTTCTAGATAACTGATATTTTATTTTCTTTGAGGCTGTTGTGAATTTGTACCTGGCCATTATCACTTTCCCTTTGTGTTTATATTTTGTGTGTAGAACAGCTATTGATTTTTGTAAGTTGATGTTGTGTCTTGCCTTTTTGCTGAAAATATTGTTTCTGGTCTAATTTTTTGGCACCTCATATATCATATAATCTAGACATGTGGATAATTTGACTTCTTTTCTTATGCAATTATCTTTACTTCTCTTTTCTTAGTCCTCCAGCTAGTGCTTCATGTCCAGTATTGAGAAGGTATATTAGTGAACAGCCTACGCCATTCCCAGTATCAAGGAGATTGCGCCAGCTTTTCTCCATTTAGAACAATGTAGGTTGTAGATTTTTTTTATTATATTGAATTATAGGCTCTAGCCATATTAATTATTTTTTTTGGGGGGGGTTTCAAGACAGGGTTTCTCTGTATAGCTCTGGCTGTCCTGGAACTCACTCTGTAGACCAGGCTGGCCTCAAACTCAGAAATCCGCCTGCCTCTGCCTCCCAAGTGCTGGGATTAAAGGCGTGCACCACCACTGCCTGGCCCAATTATTGGTATTTATTATGGATAGATATTGGGTTTTTCACTTCTATGGAAATGATCCTGTTACTTTTTTCTAAAGATCTATTATATGATTTATTGTATTTATTTATTTGTACATGTTGAGCCATCCCTTCATCTCTGCAATAAGGCCAGTTTTGTCCTAGAAGATTAAATTGGTCATAGAGAATAGTATGTTTGACATTTTAGATAAAACCTTTTAATCATACATATTAAGTAGGTCTGTATTCATTTTGCTAGTATTTTATTGAAAAATTTTAAATGTATGCTCATAAGGCATAGTGACCAATAGTCTTCATTTTGTTGAATCTTAACTTGGTTTGGATATTTGGATTGTACTGGCTTCATGGAAGGATTTTTGGAGTGCTTATTTTGTTTCTTTTTTATTCATTGCTTTCTTACTGTTATTTTTGTTTTGTTTCATTTTGTCATTGTTTGCAATTTAAAAACAATTAGCTGTAGAGCTGCTTTGAAAGTCTGGTAGAATTGTGTGGGTCCATCTGGGTCTGAACACCGTTTTACTTGGAAGCCTCTCTATTACTGTTTCAAATTCTTCATTTTAATAGATTTGCTCAGATAATTAATCTTTTCTTCTTTTAATTTTAGTGGCTTGAATTAATCTTGAAATTTACTATTTTTTATTTTTTTCAATTTAATGAAATATGGATTTTTATAGTATTTTCTTATTATCATATTCTGAATTTCCTTAATGTTTATTGTGATGTTTCCTGTTCATTTCTAGTTCTACTTACCTTTTTAATATGTATTGCTTGTTTTGTCTACTTGTTTACTTGTGCATGACTTGTGCAAATAATGCCCTGAAGGTCTGAAGACAGTATCAGATCCCTTAGAACTGTGGTTAGAAAGGGTTGTGAGCCACCATGTGTGTTCTAGGAATCAATCCTGGGTCCACTGAAGGAGAAACCAGAGGAGCTCTGCTGAGCCATCTCTCCAGGCCTCATCTTTACCATTTTTTTTATTGTGTAGTAGAACATTTAGAATCTGCTCTTCACTCTTCGAGTAGTTTTTAATCACAAGAACCATTATGATTCATTACAGTTCCATTCTGAACAGCCAGTTACTTTTCCTCTGTCTGACTTAAACTTTGTCCCCTGTGACCCATACCAACCCATCTTCCATCCATCATCAGGCTTTGCCTCTTGCATACAAATACCCTCTGTTTTAGGGAAGCCTGTTCACTTATTATCAAAACAAATAGAAAAATCTAGAATGATATCTACTATTGACAACCCACTGATTAGGGACAGTTAAGTTTTCAAGGAATCACCACACAAGAACTCATATTTGATGTTTAGTTGAATGACTTGACACTGTGACTTTTCAATGATAGCACATCAAGAAGACCATGGCACCACATGTCTAATAGGCAATGTTGTGAGACCTCTACATATTTACCAATTTAAACCTTATGAGAAATTCTTCAGCAACTGAGGCATGGAAAACAAGAGAAACTGAACTTGTACACTTAATCTTTGGTCTGGTTCCAGGACTAGACAGACCTCCACCATGATGTCACCGATTCTCACTTTTCAGTGATTTAAAGTCTGAAATGTTCACTTTTGCTTATATCAAAGGGAACTTTTCCTTTCTTACCACAGTTTCTCAGACTCTAGAATACTTAGTCTTTTGGTTGATGTGCTATTTTCCATTAAGGCTATCATAATCCTGGGAAAGAAAGTTTTAATTGCTTCTCAGAATAACTAACCCAAAAATTACTATTTTCCTATTGTCCCAGTTATCTTTCATCGTCAACTGGACACCACATAGTGTCACTGGGATGTTGGGTACAGTGTGGTCATCTAGTGCTATTATTGATTTGATTCCACAAGATAGACAAAGAATTGTACAAACTGGACAAAGAACACATAAAGAGGAAGCAAAGGTGTCAGAAAAGCCTAGTGACAGTTGAAGAGTGATGGTTCCCCAAGAGAGAGAGGTGGCAGTCATGTGGTTACCAACTCAGATAACTCAAAGGGGTGTGTACCAGAGAGTGAAAGTAAGAGGTACAGATGGTGAGAGCTGGGAACAGAGAAACATAAGCTTCAGAGAGAAGAGGAAAAAATGGCAAACTTTATTAGAACAAACAGCTACCATCAAGGGGATGGGAAGGGTAGGTAGCAGAGCCGAGCACTGACACAGGAGCTCTTGTCAGATATTGTATGGGTTCCTGAACATCCTACTTCCAGACTTTTTCTCCTTCTCCCCAATTGGTCCAACAGCTAGCAATTAAAAATTTGTAACTTTTACTGATTGAAATGTGTAAAGGGTGAAAGGTCTTAACAAGATGACAGAGACACAACCCCAAAAGCAAAAAAAGCCCTTTGTAATGGCGTCATCCCTGGTTTTCCAGATGGCTCGAGTTTCACTGAACCTCTTTTACTAATATCATCTAAGAAGAGAGTCTAAATTGCCAGGGTACAATTAGGGTTTGTATATGTCTGTATGGGAATTTTTTTTAATTGGGGCCAATATAGGAATACCTACTGTAAACGTGGGAGGTATCATCTCACAGGTAGGCTGCTATAAGGGCATAAAAAAGCTAGCTAATGATCAGTCTGTGAACAAGCCAGCAAGTAGTTGTCCTCAATGTGTTTTTATTTGTTTGTTTGTTTGTTTGTTTTCTGTTTTTTTTTCTGGACTTCAAGTTCCTGTTCCTACCATAACTTCTCTGAGCATTCGGCCATGACCTGGAACTATAAGTTAAATAAATCCTTTCTTCTCCTAATCTTTAAGTAATGTTTATCATGACATCTGACAGAAAACAAACCTATATGTAGTAAGAGCTAATATTATTTCATCTTCCTTGACAACACCTGTACTTCTAATCCATTTGTAGAAGGGTTTTAGTTTATTCTAGGTGTGAGGCAATGAAGAGTTTATAATCTGAGAGAAATAGGTGCAGATTTTAAAATCCTCCTTCTTATATTTAAAGAAAAAGATTTTTTTGATCCAGACAATGTTTTATCTTAATGACTGAGAATCAAATTGGAGTGGACAATAGAATAAGATCTGTTTGAAAATAAAATACAAGTTCATAAAAGTCTGGAAATTATTGAGGCACTTAATTATATTTTTATATTTTTCAATAAAACTAATCACTGAGGAGAAAAACTCTTCTCAGAACTGCTGTACTCTATAAAGAAAATGTTGAAGACAGACAAAGTCCTCATGTTTTTCCAAGCTGCCAGATGTGTGGAGATGGGCTGTACCTTATGACATTCAGAAACCCATACTGAAAAGACCTGAGCAGGTACTTATAAATGCTGCTATACGTGCTTTTCTATCAAAGGGATCTGTCCTGTACTATGCAAAGTTCACCGCTACTCAAAATCCTGGCATTCTTCCACTATCCTGACTCCAGGATACACATGCAATGAAGAAGAGTGACTGCAGAATGTCGCCCTCACTTCAAACCCTCCAGGGGAACACTTGTACCCACAGCATTCAATCCTCCCAGAAGAACATCTCATTCTCCAGATTATTACTGCTTTAGGAGTTGTAAGGGTAAAATAAAATTGCCACAGGTTTATGACTAGAAATGTTGCTATCTGTCCATTGCCTCTATCTTTCCTGATGGCTTAGATAATTTGCCTCAAATTATTAAGCATTTTCAATACATAAAAGTTATGGGAGCAGATAAGGAAGACACTATTGTTGAGACTTAGCAGATGTTACCATGGTGTTGCTTCTTCCCCTTAGATCATTTTAAAACTGTAAAACACTGAAGCCCTTGGATGTGTTTCTTTTACACAGGATCAATTTAGGCTCAAAAGTTTTGTAGGTAGGATGATGTCCTCATCCCTCACTGAGGGTCTTGTCTGGCTACTGTAGGTGGTTTCCTCAGGTTCCATACCCCCTACTGTTGGGCATATGGTTAAAGTCACCCTCATTGACTCCTGGGAGCATCCCTCATACCAGTTCTTTGGGACTTCCTAGAGATTCTCAGCACCTCTCACCCTTGGCAGCTGCCTATTTCCATTCATATTCCTGGTCATCTGAGCCTTTCTCCTGTCTCTTCTTATAACTCATCCTGCTCCTTTTCCCCCTCCCCTTGCCCCTCCCACTTAGATCTCTCCCTCTCTCTGCCTCCCTTGACTCTTTTGTTCCCCCTTCTAAATGGGATTCAAACATCCTCATTTGGGCCTTTCTTATTTAACTTCTCTGGGTCTGTAGGGTGTATCACAGATGTTCGTACTTTTTTGGCTAATATCCACTTATCAGTGAGTAAATACAAAGCTGAGACTGAAGGAATGGCTGACCTGTAACCAACTCAACTTGAGACCTATCCCACAGACAGGCCTCAATCCCATACACTAATTAGTGATGCTATGTTGTGCTTGCAAACAGTAGCCTGATATGGCTGTCCTCTGAGAGGTTCTACACAGCAGCTGACTGAGAGAAACACAGACACAACCTAACATTGGGCAGAGGTCAGGGACCCCTATGGAAGTGTTTGGGGAGGGTTTGAAGGAACTGAATGGGATGGCAACCCCATAGGAAGACTAACAGTATCAACTAACTTGTACCCCTGGAAGCTTCCACAAACTGTGCAACCAACCAAAGAGTACACAGGGGCTGGACAGAGCCCCCCAACCCCTAGAACATGTAAAAAACAATCAAACAAACCAACAACAACAAAAAACAATAAAGCATCAGCTAAAACCTTATCCCCAACACTTGCCCTTTATATTTGCTAAGGAATTGCTATTTCAAATAATGTGGATATCTGTGTTCAGACTGTCAGTCTATCCATTTGTCCATTCATTCATCCACCCATTTATCCATCCATCCACCCATTTATCCATCCATCCATCCATCCATCCATCCATCCATCCACCCATCCATCCATCCATCCATCCATCCATCCACCCATTTACCCATCCATCTATCCATCCATCCATCCATCCATCCATCCATCCATCCATCCATCTATCCATCCATGCATGCATCAGTCCATCCATTGATCCATCTGTCCACCCATTTATCTATCCATCCACCCATCCATTCAACCATCAACAATTCATTTGGACACATGAATCTTAGTACTTGGTCTCACATACATACATACATACATTATTTTTTAATTTGTACCTTTTGTAATTATCTTGATCATTCAGTTTTACAGTTTTTATATTTATAATTGATGACATTTGTAGATTGAGGTCATTCATTGTTCTTTGGTTTACCATAGTTTTATTGAATAAGTGCCATTATGGAATCTTTACAAACTTGTTAGAATATACTCTGTGGGATTACTTAGTGTTAGAAAAGATAAGTAATCTTTCATGTATGCTTTCTACATCTAGATATCCAAAATGGTACCAAGGGATGGATTCCTCCATTTCAAGGGATGGGCAGACAAGCCTGCTGGGGTATATATTTATAGCTGGCAATATTTCTACATGTTATCAGTGATCACCTGCCTAGGTGATGTAAATCTTTCATACCATAATTAGTATGTTTGCTGAATTTTTTAACAAAATGCCTTGTTTTTTTATGCCCTGGGAGTTTTATACATGTATACAAAGCATTTCCATTGGTTTTGTCTCTATCTTACCTTTTCTATCTCCCTCCTTCTGCTGAAACTGTTTTTCAAACAAGTCTCATTTAAATTTGGTGAGTATTTATGGGAGTATGGACATCTTAACAGTGTCTATACTACTGAAGAAAATTATCCTTCCCCGTCCTCAGGCAGCCATTAATATACAATAATCCTTTATGGAGGATACAGTGTTACAAGCCATCCTCCGTATCTGATGAAATGTCCATGGGTTCAAGTGTGTTCAAGAATACTACAGGTACCCATAGCTGCTGCAAGTTCATGAGTACAATGACCAGCTAATGTCCACAGCTAATGTTGGAAAGCATTCCTCCCTTCTTCTGGTTTTTATTCCCTAAGAATATATATATATCTTCCCAATGTTGACATACAGATGTCACGCATGGACAATATGTCAGGCTGATTTTGCTGGTCTTTAAAATGGACTTTGAAGTAAGTTTTATAATTTTACTTTTTATTGTTATATTTCAGATTTGCCTGGATGTAGTTTTAATGGATGCTGGGAGGAAGAAACATTATGTGATCTTTTCCCACATGAGACACTTATCAACCCCTCTCACTTGTACAATCAGCTACTTGTTTCTAGGAATGAACAATCTCACCAGAGTATCTAGGGCAGTTTTTTTGTTTTTTGTTTTTTGTGGGTTTTTTGCTATTCTTGATGTTTGTTTACTTAAGTGTTCTGTCAAACAGAATCTTAATAGAAATGGTTGAATTTAAGCCTGAGTTACAGGAGAATTTCCACTTTCATGATGGCATGGAGCCTTCATCACGTTATCAATGATATATTGCCCTGGATTTTTAAGGCTCGCCCGGTTTCTCTGAAAGTAAACTTTGACATCTTTGTTATGGATATTATTCTATATACTTCTAATTTGCTTAATTTAAAATCATAGTTACTTGTTTTTGCAGCAACTTTAAATTAAGCAGAATCTATATAGTAGTATGAAGACATACCATGTCCCGCCTACCTAGCAGTAATATTTTTTGTATCTAGGGCATCATGTGGCCATCCAGGAAATTGTGACATTGGTTTATCTGAAGGACTGTAGTCAGTCCAGGCCTGAAGATGACACAGCAGGTAACGTATTTTCTGCAAGGCCTAGCGATCTGAGATCAAGTCCAAGAACCCAGGTGGTGGAAAAGGGTAAATGTTGTCCTGCATGTTGTCTCAACTTCCACATGGAATCTGTTACACCCACCACTAATAAATGAATCAATGTTTTAAAGGCTCTCATCTGAATTTACCAGTTTTTCATGTAATTACTTCAAGTATATGTCTGCTTATCTCTGTGTAACTCTGGTACAGAGCCAAGGAAGTGCCACCTCAGCTAAGATGAAGAGCTATCCTGGTGTCACCAAGATCCTTGAGCAACGTTCAGGGCTGTTCAGCTTACTACTAAACCAACCCCACTAACCACCGTTTTACTCTGTCATATGATTTTACCATTTTGTGACTGTTATTGACTACTACAATCGATTATCTTTGTATTTTTTACACTCAGCCTAACTTAACTACCTCATGATTCATATACATTATTGTGTGCATTGGTACATATTTTTTTTATTCTGAATAATATTCTAAAGCAAGTGCGTAGTATCCTTTATTTAACCATTCATCCATTGTGGAACAAGTCTATTGTTTCCATTTTGAAGCTATTGTGAAAAAAGTCACTATTAGCAGTCATAGACAGGGTTTTCTGTGAACAAATGTTTCACCAATGAGGGTGAAATCACCCAGAGGTGCAATTGGGTGTCTCATAGTAGTTGCAGATATGGTTTTGTAAGAATTGTCATGCCCATTTTTGAGCTATTACCCATTTTATATTGAAGTCGGCAAGGCCTAAGAATCCCACTGCTTCCATATTCAATTCCAGTGCTTGCTATTTTCAGTACTTTCATCTATTCTGGCTATACTGATGTCTCACTATGGATTTCTTTCACTTACACTTCTCTAATGACAGGATACTTTGAAAAAAAAGCAGACAGACAAACAAGAAAAGGAAAGCAAGATGCCCATTGTATCAAGGAAGGTTGAATAGTCACATAGTGTCTGCAATATATTGTGTTTGCTAGTTACAGCTGATAGTGGTGTGCACAGGTGATAATGCATGTATGTGCATGTGTGTAGAAGCCTTATGTTGACAGTGGGTGTTTCCTTCAATTATTTCTCTACCTTTTCTATTTCTGTTTTGAAGAGGTTTATATATGGATGTATTTACATCAGTTTCCTCTATCCCTGCCTTCCTTTAATACCTCTGTGCTCCTTCTTATATTTTTGGCCTCTTATCCTTTAATTATTATTGTTACACCAATGCACAGGTACACAAATATTTATAAATATAACTTGCTGAGTTAATTTAGTGTTACTGGGATGAATGTGTATTTCTAGCTGACTGCTTGGGACTCAACTATGCAGAATACTGACTTTTGATTTCTCAGCAACCATTAATGGTTTTCAGCTCTTCATGTCGTGGTTCAGCCTTGTGAGATTTCTTCCATCCATGTTGATCTGTCAATTGATGTTTTCATTTTTCAAATCTTGTTTGCAAGCAGGGCATTATTCCTGCTTACTTTTCTCCTTTGAAAGCTTGCATAGGTCTTTCAGGCACTATGGGAGCTAGTTCTCACATGTGGACAGAACATGTACAAAAACCCAACTGGAATTGAGCTTTAAGCATCCTCCTTGAGGATTATGGCTGAAGAAGCACAAACAAACTTCTTTATAATGCTTCATAATACTCAAAGAAGCTAGGCAAGGTTCAGGAGGAGAAAAGCTATATTTTATTTTATTATAACATTTATTTTATTCTGATATGTGGCTTTTCATTCAACCTTTAGCTCATTGATTTAACTAAACTATAGGGCCACTGAGATCCAACAGCCTGCTTGCCTTGATCCCCTACTGATACAGTTACAAATGAACATCACTATATCTAGCTTTCATATTGATGCTAGTGAAATAAATTTATACCCTCCTGATGACATAGCAAGTATGAATATACCAACTATGCTATATTATCAGCTCAGCCAGAGAGATTTTTTAAAAATAGCACATAAGTCAAATGGCTGGGAGGATAGCTTAGTGTTTGCTTAGAATAAACAATACCTTGGATTTGATTCCCAGCACCTAAAAAAATAAAAAATAAATAAGATGACTCAGTCTCTATGTTAGCATGGCTGCTATTTGTAAGGTATACTTGAATTCTTTCAATTTCAAGGGGCTGGATATAACTCAATCCCTAAATAGAAAGAAAGAGGCAGATACTTGGATTAATAAGTTTTCTAGGTGATACCTCAAACTATCTTTATCCCCTTGCAGAGGAAAAATTGTTACAACTCATAGAATAACACATCTATTTTCTCCTAACCCAGGACCAAGAATGCTTTAATATCTTCCAGATCTGTAAACTTTCTGACTCTGGTCACTCTCTGAGTTTGAATCATGGATGGATAGATATTTGAGTAGTTCAAAGTACTTTTTATAGCATATTATAGAATATCAATTTGTGATAGCAGTAAGAATATAGTTAATGAGTGTTGTTAGAGTCTACACAGAGAAGAGAAAAAGTAGATGATAGTTTAGTGTCAAATAGAGGCAGAACACTACTTGTAGTTGGTGATCTGAAAATACAGTTAGTGATAAGATTTAGATCCAAATATTTAGATGGTATGTCTGTAAGAATCCAGGGGTGGTTTGGACAGAAAACACAAGGCCGATCCTTCCATGGGAAGGGGTTTATTTAGAGAGGGGAGGTGAGAGAGAGAAGTGGGGGAGATGGTGGAGGAGGCGAAGAGAAGAGGAAGAGAGCGAGGTTGGGGCGGTCTCAATTATTTAAGTGGGTGATGACGTGTAACTTCCCAGGTGCAGGTGAGCGAGACAGGTGAATCCTAGGAGTGGTTGCCTCAGTAACGATGTGGGAGTCACCTGGCCTCTGGCCCCTGAATATGACATCACTGGGTTCAGACTTATACTAACATACCTCACTTTTTCTTAACATAAAAAAGAAAAAAAAAGGAGAGGGGAAGCTGATGGTGAAAGAGGGATTGGGGTGTCCTGTCTCTTAAACTACTTCCTGCTGTGTAGGGGCGTAGTCCGTTGGGGGAGGAGCTGGCTTTTTCACCATCAGGACCCATTCCATGGATGTGTGTACCAGGCTCTTCTGTGGACAGCAACTGGTAATCCTGTAACAAGAACTGATTAATAAACTGGTTAGAAATAATACCAGGAGGATGGCAAGAAGAGTGTTACAGAAGAGTATCTGAACTGGAGGTCTCACGTTCCCCAAAAATGGTATTTCTTGGGAGAGCTGGTGAAGACCATCTTCTTTGGCTGCCAGGACACCTGGCATCTGTCAGTTCTGAAGCACCAAAGCTCGAATCTCGTGGGCCTCGTATGTAGAAAAGAGTGTCTTGCAGTGTTGGTAGAAGAAGTGGTTGGTCCGTGAACCTTAGCATAATATATCTGAAAAGACCAATATTCTTCTATCTGGGTAAAAGAAAGTAAGTATAGAGGACATAATATTTAGATGGGATATCAGATATAGGGATGGTTCCTGGATGCAGTTTGGGTTGGTTCTTGGCATCCGGCTATGGAGCAGTTTCCTGACCCTGTTTGGAAAGACTGTTATCTGTGAGTGTCTCTCGAACCTGGTACATCCAGATGTGAGGGCTGACCTGGATAGAAACAAACAGCAGAGGGAGGACCAGAAACATATGTCTAGTCCAATGAGGTCAACCTCAGCTGCCAGAGTGGAGTCTCATTTTCTGGGATTGAGGACAAGGTGGGTGGTCTCAATGTACTCTGGAGCTTAATAGAGCATGGTCGTGTTAGAGTCGACATGTATGAAGAAGAATCTATTTTATATGGGGGAGTGAAAGGCTTAAGGTGAGATAAGTGGACCCAATGAGGGAGTCCTTCAAGTTTAGCAGATGTAGGGGTCACGAGGATTACCTTAAAAGGACCCTGCCATTTGGGAGAGAGAGGTGAGGGCCGATGATCTGGAGGGGAGAGAAGCACTTGGTCTCCAATGTGGACAGGAGACAGTGTATGGTCGAGGTAGGTGGTGGTCAGTAAAGTTCCACAAGAGAGAATGGAGGTGGCAAAGTAATGGGGTGAGCAGATGGTCTTGGAGGGGGGAACACTTAGGTGAAAGACCAGGAGTTAGGACTGGAAGTCCATACATGAGTTCAAAAGGTAAAATGAGGAGAGGTCACTTGGGAAGGGCTCGTAGCCTGAAAAGAGCCAAAGGTAGGAATTTTACCCAGTCAAGGTTAAGTTCCTGTGACAGCTTGACAAGAGTTGTTTTTAAAGAGCAGTTAGTTCTCTCTACTTACCTGAAGATTGAGGGTAGTAGGGAATATGAAAATGCCAGGGGATATCTAGGGCCTTAGATAGAGTCTGAGAAACTTGGTAAGTAAATTCAGGCCCATTGTCTGACTGGAGGGAGGTGGGGACACCAAAACAGGGGATGATCTCTCTGAGGAGGAGATCAGAGACTGTCTGAGCCCTTTTGTTAGTTGTGGGAAAAGCCTCTACCCAGCCTGAGAAGGTGTCCACCAAGACCAGGAGGTACTTGACATGGTTTACAGCAGGCATGTGGGTAAAATCAAATTGCCAGTCAGTTCCAGGAAGGGAACCTCTAGCCTGCTGGGTAAAAAAAGGGGTGCTACAATACCTTGAGTTGGAATCTGAGATCTGACAGATTTTTCAAGAAGCAGTGATAGATTTTAGGAAACTTAAGTCCTCAGGAGTAGGGTGTAGGTGGGTCGTAACAAAATAAGACAACGCTTGGCTATTAGAATGAAAGAGTTGGTGAAGATAGGACAGAGTTTGACGAGTGTCAGGGGGTGTAGATGGGGATGTTGGTTGTAGTGACTTACTTTGATTTAGTCAAGTCATTTGACTCAGGGCGGTCCATTGCGTTTGTTTACATACAATCTAGGCTGTATGTTCTAGGAGTCCGGTGTCCAAGTCTTCTGAAACCATCTTGGGTAACTGTTAGAGGCTTTGGGAATTCTGTCAGCCATAAACTTAAAATATACTGTTAGCAGACTTCTGACAAGATTGAGAGCTGTAAGGATTGGTTGTAACTAAATAAAATTCAATAGCAGTAGTAAAAAAAAAAAAAATCTATCAAGGAAGGTAAGGAAAGAGTCTTAAGTAACTTTGGCGGGTTGTGTAGGAAGAGAAAAGCATATTTTTGTATTAGCACAGAAACATTTGGCTAAGAAAGCTGGATTGTATGGCTGGTAAGTTAGAGCTGTGAGCCACAGGTGCCACAGGTGGGTCAGGTCTGCAGATGACAGTGACAGGGCGGGACTTCCTGCTAGCATCCGGAAGTCGCTGCCCAGTGATTCTGGGGCTGCAGTTAGGAAATGTAAGCATGTCCCATATCGCCATAACGTTAGTTTCTGTGGCGGAAGGCACTAACACATAACAGGTCCCAGGCAGCAGGATGTAAGGGGAAGACCCAGGGCAGGGCTAAGAACAGAGGAAAGGGACCAGGTGAACCGGCTGACAGGCTGCAGAAAAGGTGAAGGTGGGGAGGGAGCAAGCAGAGTCCCAGACGGGTTGTTGCTTTCCAGGCAAGATGCTGGAACTAAGGTTCCAGTTGACCAGCAAATGACGAAGGAGCTGAAGGGGAAAAGGGTGCAAAAGGCTTTCCCTTGGAAGAGACATGCTGGAGCAGAGCCAGTGCTCCTGGGAGAAAACAGTAAAGGCTCATCCGTGGCCAGCTATGTTCAGAGCCAGTGCTCCTGAGGCAGAAAGAACAGTCTGTCCAGGCCTGGAAATTGTGAGTTATTTGGTACTTTCTCTGAAATGATACCTGATATTAGAAAGATCACAGTGTTTTCTTATATCTCTCATGCAAGGAGCCTATTGTCAAGATTGATTGACTTCATTAAAAGGTTTCCTGGGTTTGACATACAAGAAAATTATGTCCATTGTATCACATGCTATTTCCATAAAAACTAAAGATAATTTAAATTTCTTAATATTGTTTCTTTGACATGTTGCTGGTGATTAACACACAAAAACTCTTTCTTATATAAGCTGTGTAGCACTCAGTTACTCGTACTCCTGTAGGATGCCCTCTACTATTTATAGTACCAAACTTCTGCTGAAAGACCAACACTAGCATCCCTTCATTCTAATCACTTCCTTCTATGATGTCATGCAGATTAAGCTTAGCACTTTGTTGCATATATATCCCTGTAGTTCAGACCTGTGTGACTTTTCCTGGAGCTTAAATAAATAAGGTTTGTAGTTGCATTCTGTAATAAATAACCTGCCATGAAATAATCTCAAAAATCAAGCCAAGATAAATCTTGGGAGCAAACACCTCTGAATAAGTACATATAGATAGATAACACTGTATAATCTATGTCCAAAACCATTATTAGGCATCTAGAATGTGATAGCTATCATTAGTCTATAAAAGGCTCTAACATGAGTACTTATAAATATAAAGTCATTTGATTCTTAAGACAATTCTAAGAGAGTCAAGGTTATTACTCTTTCTATTTTATTTAATAAGATTTGGAGTAACCAAATAGCCAAATAGTGTGTTCAATATTTCAGAACTTAGGTAGGAAAGGATGCCATGAGGATTTCCATGAGGAAATAGAATTCAAACTTAAGATACCTGTATTCAGAATCCCTGTCAATTTGCTTGTGTTAAGTTCCTGACTACAACTAGGACTATATAAAATCAGGGTTTCAAAGACAGTGCTTTACCATCCTGATTTTGATGCATTCTAACCATCTCACTTCCTCCTTATTCTTGCAAGCACTATGTATTCCTGATATTGGCAATTAGGTGGACACCACAGGTGGAATGGATCTTCACACATGTAGCACCTCATACAGTGAATGGAATTCCAGATACTATACATAAATACATACATAACATTTACCAACTGCATAATTACTATATTAGTAAGATCTATTGTTTCTCATCGCTAGTTTATTTAAGATCTACAGAGCAATGAGCCAGTAGGAAGATGCCATGCTATTCACCAGCCATAACTTGTATGCTTTGTTCTGGCAAAAGGGACTTTTTCCTGCTTAGACCAAACAACCCATTTTCCTTTGTCGTATTTGAGAATAAAATTATGTTTTATGCATCTGCTACCATGAGGCTTTCAGTGAAAACAAATTATTCTCATAGTAACAAGGGGAACTATGTCACCTCACTTTCATTCTGTTTCTGGTTTTAACCAATCAAAAATCATTTAGTGTAGGAGAGGGTGCACTGAGTTAAAATGCTAAAAATTATCTGGAGACAAAAATAAAGGCTTTTCTTTGATCATATTAGGCATGGCTTTTACATGCTGTGAAACATTTTATGGAATGTGTATTTAGTCATTCTTCATGCTTCTTTTTTTTTCTCAGAAATATTTTTATTATAAATGTTGGCCTGAGAAAAAGAAAAAATAATGATTCCTGATGGTTTGTCAAATGGGCGTTTCCACAGTTTTATGTTTCAACATTTACAAATTTACATATAATGGGTGAGTTTTCTCCCATTAAATGTAGCATACTCAGAAAGCATTAGAAGTTATTAGTTTGCTCATAGCCTCCTCCTGACTAACCTATCTTCCTTACTCTGGCCAGTAATGACGTAACTACACAGACCTTTGCCTCTAAGGCTACATTATACACTGTCACAAGTTTAAGACTAATTAGGATATAATCAAAGACTAAGAGTTAAGAATGCTAGCTGTTCTTGCTGTGGTGGACCTGTCTTTGGATCCCAGCACCCATATTAGAACACTCAAATATCCCTATAACTCCAGCTCCAGGGTTCTGCACTCTATAGGTAACTGTACCCATATATAGGTGTATTTGTATGTGTGTATATACGTGTATACTCACACACACTCATGAGCACAGGAATGTGGGTGCATGTATGTACACATATACATAAACACAGACACACACATAAATATAAATAAAAATATATGTTCCTTTAAATTTCTAAAACAATGACTCAACGAAAGATCTCTTCAGGTAAAAGTATGTTTCCCAAGAATGATGATTGGGGTTAACTTCTGTACCCATATGATAGAGAAAACTGACTTCAATAAGTTGTTCTCTAATCTTAATATATATGTGCCTGAATCACAGGCATGCCCTATGCACACACATACACACATACACACACACACACACACACACAGCAACACAGAGTAGTGAAAAATAAAATAAATGCATTTCTTTTTTTAAGTATCCCACTAGGTACAAGGGATAATTTAAGGCTTTATTATTGTTATGCTCATTTTCATTTTGTTTTTATTCATGCATATTCCTTAAATTTTGCTTTTGAAAAAATATGCTAATTGGACATCAAGGTCTATCATTTTTAGTTGCAACACATGGATTCAAAAGAAAGTTTGAAATGATTGTATTCTCATATTTCAGTATGTCAAGGATGCTCACAATAAGTTTTGGTTAAACTTTTTGGGGAATACTATAACATAATAAAGAACCTAAGCACATGCAAGACTTAGAAGAAGATTCAGAATGAATGCCATGGGAAAACATCAACTTGTTCTCAGATAATAAAGCTTGACATACTAAAAGCCTAGAAAAATGAGAAGTATGAAGAAGCCTCACATTTGTAAAATAAATGAAAAATAGCAGCTGAAACAAGGAAACTAAATTAGAAGCCATTATCAAAAAACAAGTTATTATTGTGGACCCAGCTGCAATTTGTAATAATTAGATTCCAACTGTATTTATAGAGACATTCAGCACGTAAAAGACTATGAGGGCATGTAAAGACAATATTTACTATCATGTTTCTCTCTGGTAAATACGTGTTCCAGTGTAGGAAGAGCATCATCGGAAACGCGATATTTGAACAGGGATGTGGCTCTTCTTTTTTACACCAAATTGATGTTTTGCAAGATCCATTTTGAATGATTTTACTGTTTGAAACTGTATCCTGTCTCTCAGAAAACATGTGGTTATATTTATCTTTGTTTTGAACCAGATCTCTTTGTAGACCAAGTTAACCTTGAACTGACTGCCTTCCTACTTCTACCCTCCATTTTGCAAGATTACAGGTATACAAGACCACCTTTGTTTTTGTGTTTATTTTTTGAGGGTCTTCCAAATGACAGAAATTTATCTTTTTATATAGGTAAATAGTATTCTACTGGTTATGGGTAAAGCATTGTCTTTATCCATTGTGCTTGGTATTCAATTCCTTAGCTTAGCTCTTGTGAATAGTTCAATAAACATTGTACTGTGACCTCATTTAAATGCTGGTTACATTTACTTTGTGTGTAAAGGTGATGGAATTGCTAGGTCACATGGTAAGATCTATGGTTACTTTTCCAGAGAACCTGTATTAAGTAACATTCCCAACCATAGTGCTCTAGGGTTCCTCTACATCTTTGCCAGTATGTTCCTTCTGTTAGCATTCTGTCTAAACTCCACACCCACAGTTACCTGACTACAGCTAGGTATCTTCCTCTACATAGTTACCTGGCAAAAGCGAGGTAGGCCTGACCCACTGTAAAAAGGGCTGCTTGCCCCCTCCTC
>NW_021604708.1:344290-400477 GCF_004785775.1 Grammomys surdaster | reverse complement strand
CTCTCTCTTGCTTCTTGCTTCTCCCTGTCCCCGCACCCCTTTCCCCTTCTTTTCTCCCCTCTCCACATGCTCACGACCGGCCTCTACTCCTCTACTTCTCTCTCTCTTTCTCTCTCTCTCTCTCTCTCTCTCTCTCTCTCTCTCTCTCTCTCTCTCTCTCTCTCTCTCTCTCTCTGCCTCTACTACCCTCCTGGCTCCCCTCCCCATGCCCTGAATAAACACTATGCTATACTGGTTCCTCAGGAAGAAGAGATGCCTCAGCATGGGCCCCCTGAGACATCTCCTTCCCCCATACCTCTACAAATACCCTCAGGTTTTACTCTCTTTATCTTTTTATAAACACATCATTGGTGCCAAAACTCTGATACCAGCACCTTCTCTGTATTGATAAAGAGCCATCTTCTCAGATATGAAGTGATATTTCATGGGAATTTTAATTTTTAACTTTCATGACAACACTTCTTGTTGATATCTGCTGACTATTTCTTTGCCTTTGTCCTGAGAAGTAGCTACTTATGCCCCTTTCCTATTTGACTGGATAATTTAGGATTTTCTGTTGTTTTATGGGAGCTTGCTCTTGAGTTGGTTGAGCTTCTCCAATGTTTACTATATGACTACCTTTATTGCATGAATTTCAAAAATATCTCCCAATATCTGCTTTGTCTCTTCATGCTATTGGCTATTTATTTTGCTATGAAGTTTTGGCTTGAAGCAAATCCAGCATCTACTTGCATTTCTGTGCCATACATTTGGTAATGTAAGAATATTGTACCCAGTGAATGTTACAAAGAACATTCTTTTCCTGGTTTGTTCTTCAAATTACTAAAGCTTTATAGTTAAATTTATAATGTTTAAGTCTTTGATACATTGTAATTTTTAATATAGCAACACACTCTGATTAAATTCTAGTCTGTTACATTAAAATTAAAGGAATAAAGGCCAGGCATGGTCATGTAAATCTATAATCCTACCTCTTTTCACATGTGCTAAATTTGGTTACTCTAAGAAATGAGCTTTAATCAGTACAGAAATAAAATAAGATAATTTACAATATCTCCATTTTTTTTCTCCAAGTATCCCAGCTTGCTTAGGTTTGTTTTCAGAACTTTGAAATGAAGCACAAGTCTTATTTTATACTTTGGCATATAGAATTCTATCTCAGTATTATTGACTGAGGAAACTTGTATTTGCCTTTGGTATAATCATGGCACCTAGTTAAAAACCTACTAATTAAAAATGCTTCATGACTCAATGTATCTACTGTATAGAGAAGTATTTTTCAAAACTTATAACATAGTTACCACACATCACAGTGGAGCAGGGATGTACCCTGAGTCAGAGGTGACCAAGACAGTGCCAGCTCCAGGTCAACAGGCAAAAGTATGAAGAATCAACTGTAATCTGCTTAAAAAATGACAACAGTTCTAATTTTTTTGTCACAAGCAAAAATAGTAACTTATTAAGACTTCAGCAAAAGCATAAGGAAAAAAACTTCAATATTTTTGTGAAAGAACTCTATATATGTTAGATTGAATGAAAGCAATGTATATATAAAAAGCTTAAAATCAAGAGAATTATCAAGAGCATTCCATATATATAAAGCTTCAGTTTCCTCTAGCCTGTAAATACTACATAATTGTAGATTTCTACAAAACATAAAAACTAATATTTCATTCAAACTCTCATATACAGCAAAGACAATAACAAAGTGATGACAGATTAAGTTATTTGGAATGTGGCTTTCTATATGAATATATGATATATAAAATTTATCTGAATATATATATTTATGTAAAAACAAAAACACATGTGTGTGTCAGAGAGAATGACTTGTAATATTTTGCTGTTTCTTTTTAAATATGTTTTTCTTTTTAAATATATTAATACATGCACATGAGTGTAGTTGCAACCAGAGGTGTTGGATCCCCAAGAGGTATAATTACTGATTGTTTAGAGTCATCTGATCTGGGTTCTAGTATCACACTGGTGTCCTCTTTGAGAGTAACAAGTGTTCTTAATTACTAAGAGCTCTCTCCAGTCCTTATTTTTCTTGTTATGCACTAAGCTATATATCACTGATGATTTTCTTTATGTTTCTTCCTCATGTAAAATAAAACTTAAATCCACTGTTAGTGGATTTTCAATTAGGTATGTTGAAAATAATCTACAGTGTCTACCTCATCAACGCTCAGCAGAGCAGTATTCTTGAAATTCATAAGCTCATTATGTAACATTAAAACATCCAGAGAGGTGTTAGAATTTTGCCAAAAACACTGCAAGTGTCTTTAAACTTTTTCCTAATTATGACTACCATTGTAAATTTTAGAACTAACATGAATCCAATGGTGGCCTGCGGTCAATATTACTATTTTGGTCAAGCTTCAAGAATGGCAAATATAGCTTGATCATGCTAGCCCTTTTTGTCCTGGGAATACTTTTATTCCTGCCCACCATGTTAAAGCTTGTCTTTAACAACATTGATATGTGGGCAGCCAAAGTACATGGCTTGAACCTGAAAATGGACCCCAAAACAGAGTTATTAGGTTAACAGGCTGGCAAGCCAAGGATGGGTTAGATTCTGCACAAAGCCTTACTAATCTAAGACAGAAGTCCATTGCTGTGGATTATGCATATTCCATGATGGGTTAGGAAGGCATTCTTGTCAGAACAACCTAAGAAAGGCTCAGTCTTGTTAATGAAATAAAAAAAAAATAGGGAGAGGCAGAAAGCCTTTGGGGCTGCTTGGCAAGAATCTGACATGGGCCAAGGACAAAAAAGTGGGCTTTAGGAAGAAATCTGACATTAGGCTAGAAAAAAAGAAGTAATTTCAGGCAGGATTCTAAATCTTAATCTAGAACAAAGAAGTAATTTCAGGCAGGAATCTAAATATTAGGCTAGAACAAAGAAATAATTCCAGGCTGGAATCTAAATATTAGGCTAGAACAAGGAAGTAATTTCAGGCAGGAATCTAAATTTTAGGCTAAAACAAGGAAGTAGGCTTCAGACATAAAAATGACTTTGGGCTAGGACATGGAAATTGGCTCAGATATTTTGGTCATCCTGATAAGCCTTTAGAAACAATGATCATGGGAGTGTCATGTAATTGGGTTTAATGCCTTACTTGTTCCTTGACTATTTGCATCTATTGTATTGCTAGACAGTCAACCTAGAACAGACCTTAATACATGCATGTAATTAAAATGGCATAAATAAAAAGGAAGAGGGAGTAGGAGATAGGGCTCTGCGAGGGGGGGATAGAGAAAGGGGATGACATCTGAAATATAAATAAATAAAATATCCAATAAAAAAAGAAAATAATCCATAGGCAGTTGCAAGTGCAAAACATGTCAAACTATTATGAGCACATGCACATCAGAGTGTGTATGGTTTATTGACTACAGGATTTTGGCCAATAATAAGTCTTGTTCTTACAAACAGAAGTTCCACTGCAAAGCAGACTCCCTTGCAAGTACTAATAAATTCTACATAGAAGAGGGAACCACACGGTTATCTTATCAGTTCACTAAAGCAAAAAGAGTTCCACAAGAGAATTTCAAATAAAATTTAAATGTAAGGAATTTTTCAATAGTGAAAGATATTATTTTCCTTTTGGAACCAAAAGAGTTGGGAAATTGTTTTTAATGCACGTATTTATACCCAAAGCCTGACATTAGAATTCTTCATGTCTAAGTGACAGAAAGAATGTGACTCAGTCTGGACACTGTGATTCACATAACCAATCCTAGGGAGGCCAAGGTGGCATTGCTGTGAGTTTGAAGCCAACACTGGCTAAATCATAATCTCTAGGGCAGCTGTGGTTGCACAATAAGCTTCTGTCTTAGAAAAGAATATATAATCCAGAACAAGGTAGGAAAGCCAGAAAGTGAGAAGTGTCCATGGAATTTGGAACCTGGGTCAGGAGACAAGAGATTCAGAGCATACAAGGAAAGAGTGTGACCAAGATCTAAGCAGCTAGTCCAAAGGCAGAATCTGTAGAAATGGCCAGACTGAGAATACAATCTAATCACACTACTGCAGGAGGCACACCACAGTATATGCATCAGGTCCAGACAAGCATGCTTACCTATGACTTACTTGAATATTTTTTAACCTCACCTCAGGTTAGAGTGGATAATATTGAAGCCACAAATCTAATTCACCCAAATGTGATGTAATTATAAGCTTATCATAGTTAAAGTTTCACGTAGGCAAAAAAAAAAAAAGATAAATAAAGGTTGGTTCTTCATTCACCTCAAATGCATCAATTCAAAATGATAGGTTCAGATATCAGTCCAAACAAACATGAACTCTAAGTACCCTCAGAGTAGGATTGGTAGTACCTACTTTTGTTTTAATCTTTATTTCTACTATCAAATACTTTTTCATGTTAGGGAATGTGTGTTTCATGAATGAATGAGTTTTGTCTATCCCATTAAAATGTATTTTATAGTTCTATTTATCAGGAGTAAACAGACGTACTTAAGCATTCTGACATCCAAATACTAAAACTGATAACCATATCATATCGCAAAGTCATCACCACTTTTAACTTCAAATATGATTTGGTAAAATGCAAACTTATTCTACACAAGTGCAAGGAGGCCGTACTAGAGAGAAATGAGAGGCTGCCTTCTTTAGATTGGTAAGTCATTACGTGATTGTATGTACACGTATGATTTATCCTGGTGACCATTTAAGATCTGAGCATTTGACTCAAAGTGAATTACAACTCCAACAATAATATGTTGTAAGCCAAAGAAAACACATCTTTGAGCAATATCTTGGAAATGTATGCTTTTATCAGAAAAATATTCTGTAGAAATCATTTAACTGACCAAATATAGCATGTGGAAAGAGATTTGGCTTTCTCTTTTTTAAGGTATATATATATATATATATATATATATATATATATATATATATATATGAGAGAATGCTCTGTCTTCTTGTACATCTGTACTACAGAGAGCATCAGCTCACATTATAGATGGTTGTGAGCCACCATGTGGTTCCTGGGAATTGAATTCAGGACCTCTCGAAGAGCAATCAGTGTTCTTAACCGCTGAGCCATCTCTCTGTCCCAGCAGATTTCTGATGTAGGAAGCAGAGATAGGCTTCTTTGGTATTGAAGAGTGAACTACAGCCTGCTTAAATATGCAAATGATGATCACACAAAATGATCAGCTGGCAAAGAACCACCAATTCATTTTTCCAAATTTCATCTATTTAATATGAGCTATTATTAAGTGATAATTTATGAGCTATTGTTATAAATAAATAATACAATTCGATCAATTGGAGCTATATTTACCAGTCTTTTTAAACTTCATTGATATTTGCCCAAATCATGTCTTTCTTCAATGACAAGCAATGATTTTCAAAGGACTGCTGTGCTATGGTTAGACAAGAAGAGAATGGAGCTTGGTTGATAAAAAAGACTGTTCCTGCATCTTTTTATTAGCTTTGATATGCAGTTCCTTCCATATTTCCTCCCTCTCTTCCTTCTTTTCCTCTTTCTTTGTTTTCCAGATTCCTGTCCTGTACTTTTACTTCATCTGTTAGTTACTCAATGTACTTGAGGTAACAGAGGAATATGTCAGAAATGTTTGGAGAAGAGCTCTGGGTTTCTGTGACAGCACCTGGCACACCATGCTTATCTCTACTGCTACCTTGGGCCCAAGCCATCTTTAGCATCCTTCACTGTGGCATGTTGATTGGGAAATGATTTGTTCAGCATACAAATGAATCAGATAACAACAGTAGCAAAGGAAGTGATCAGATCTTAGTTCACGGGCAAGGCATTAAGAAGAAAAATTTTAATAAGTAAATCTGGATTATTTTATAATGAATGCAATCTTCTTAAACTAATAACCAGAGAAGAGCTATGATTGTTACATGTCTAAAACTCCCAAATGGCAAAATATAATTAAAGTTCAAACTGTTGAACAAATAAACCTGTTAAATACATAATATTATCAGGCAAAATAGCTATGTGTTTATCACTCTGCCACTGTAATTACATTCACGAAAACTCTTCATGCATATATTCATATCTTGTTAACATTATAGAGGCTAAAACATAAATTGCAGAGAACTGAGTCTGGTTTCATCGAGAGAGTATGTGCTAAAAGTGCTTGCTATTAAAAAGTAAAAGTCTTAGCTTTAAGGTAACTACTAATTGCTTGATTGAATTTTCTAACTGTCTGAGTACAGATAGCAGAAGAGCGATCATTGTGCGTTACCACGTGGTACAGAGGAGGAAAGCTTGGACCACTCTCTTTGCAGGTCTCCAGGATAATAAGGAAAAGAAACTGTTCATTTGAGCTGGAAAATGAAATGCCAGACCTGGGTGAACTGAGATTGCTACTCCTCTGTAAGTAAAAGTCAAATATTTTTAAGTATTTTCAACTAATTGGTAATGATCACAAGTAATCAGTAATTAGTTGTTGCACCAATGTTGGCTCTAGGAGATCTGTTGGTTACTAAGAATCAGCAGAGGTCAGGAAATTAATTCCCACAGGCTGAAACTGTAACCAAAACAAGCCAGAAGCCACTTGGAAATGATTTCTGAAGTCTTGACAAAATTGGTGCCAAAGATTACATTGAAAATGGAAAAGAAAAAGAAAACATACAAAATTACTTGTATTACTTGAATAGCAAATGAAGAAGATGGGTTCATATGGGAGAGAAGAAGAAATAAAACCCAGTACCTACTAGTGAAATAGAATTCCTGAAAAGAATCTGTGTCTGCCAAGACTGATCCTTTAGAGTTGTAATTCTGTGGCGATTTGGGATGCCCAAGTCCTTATCTTTTATGTATATATATATTTGATTTTATTTTTATTGGATATTTTATCTATTTACATTTCAGATGTTTCCCCTTTCCCATCCCCCCCATAAACTCCCTATCCCATACCTCCTCCTTCCTTTTGCTTTTATACCATTTTAATTTCATGCAAGTATTAGTATCAGTTCTAAGTTGAAGAACTAGCAATACAATAGATGCAAATAGTCAAGGAACAAGCAAGACAATAAACACCAATAGTCAAAGAGCAAGCAAGGCAGTAAACAGAGTCCAGTGATCACTATCTCTTAGGCTAGCTCTAGCCCTAAGGGCTAGCCATTTCTTGTCCAACTTTGTGTTAGAACTAACAAAGATAAAATTTTTTTGAAATTTATTAACTTAGAAGACCACTAATTTCCAACAACTGAAAAGCTAAGAATGTTATCTGATAGTATCTTTGACCTAAAATAGATTCCCCCATCTGGCTGTAATCACCTCTCTACATACCCACAAGTGAATTTTAAACTTACCTTGACTAATGACTTTCTTCTTCCTGTAAAATTATAAAACTACATAAAATTATTTCTATATTAGAATGTTTGGAGTAACATAAATTCAGGGTAATCTAAATATGCATTCGGGATCCATTGTCACTCCAGATGGCTCCAGAATATACTATCTCTCATTCCCTTTAAGATGAGAGCCATGGTTTTGCATCCGCACTATAAAGTTATAGTCTATGAAGCACTTAATGAGTCTTTATTAATGAAATACTACTAAAAACATCAAATAATATGGAAGTGGGGATTGAACATTTTTAATAATAGTTGCATACCTCCATGTATAAAAAGAGAACCAAGTAATATACTTCTTCTTGAAAACTTACCAATAATAATTAGTTTACTTTTATTCTGACATTCAGTAATTTCTACATATTAGTTTTTGTCATCAAAATAGCTGAGATATATAGAGATCTTAGTAGCCAACATAATAGAGATAACATATGATATAAAGGCATATGAGCACTTAGAGATTTTATCCTGATCAGGTTTTATGTTTATAATGATAACCATTTGAGGAAGTGCATTTGAAGTGAAAATGATTGTGTCTTTTCTGATATACTTTTCAAATTCTATTTTAGAATAAACACTACAAATCGTTTTTCTACCTATTCTACCTTTAAAATGTTATCAGACGTTCTTAGCTTTATTATTCCCCTGGTTTAGAGGATATCTCACTGATGCTTAATGATGATGAAGTTCAAGAAGATCTTAAATACTGCCTAAATACAAACAAGTAGTTGATTACAGCAACAGCAGCTTGCATTAGTTATGTCAATCTCAATTATCAACTTGGTGGAATTATGGCTCATCTAGGGGATACAATTCTGGGTGTGCTTATAGGCATGTATTTAGAGAGGCTTAAATAAGGAGGGAAGCGTCACCCTAAATGTGGGTGACATCATCACTTGGTGTTTCTAACTGAATGCAAAGGAAGAAGCCAGTGGAGCACAGGCCTTGTCTCACTCTGCCATGGGGATCTGAATGCAGTGTGATTAACTGCCTGGCAGTCCTGGCTCATAGCATTCCCATCATGATGAACTGGATCCTCAAAGTGTGAGCCAAAAGAATCCCTGCTCCTTAACCTGTTGTTACCCGGTTTATACAGCAATAAGACAGTAACTAACTGTATTATAATCAGTAACAGAAATTTGCCTTCTAGTGACTTCTGTGGTACCATGGATTCTGAAAGGAATAGCACATCATGGAAGAGGATAATAGAAAGTGTGTCTCCACAATCGTTCGTTAGAATTAATTCCTTAGATGTAATTCTTCATCTCATCAATTTACAGAGAAAACATCTCATCTGAGTACATTCAACTTAAGGAAAAAACTTCAAAAGTTGGGTAAACTAGTCAGGAGACCAGTTTCCAGATAACAGGTGGATAGAGAGGAAATTCAGATGCTAGACAAATCTCCATTTAATGCTTTTAAATGGAGCAAGAATGAAAGAGAACTCTGCTGACCTTGACACTTCCCTGTGGAATATACAGGGCACAAGTACAGGACAAATATATTCAGAGCCTACTGACCATAAGGAACTTTTGATAGGGTATCTTCTCTTAAATGTCCTCACTGGGTGAATATGTGATATTGGCCCCACACCAGTATTTCCCTGAGACTCTATGACACTGTTTAGCAGTGATTTTGACTCTAGTATTGCAAGTAAGCTTAGAGACATTTGCTGAAAAGTTATGATTACACAAGAAGTTGGTGAACCAGACAGCTCAAACAGACTCTCATAGAGCCTTGTATGTTCCCCTTATCAGAGAAATATTAGTGAAATAAACTAAATCAGAAGTCATTTGCTTTTGCTGTACTTTAGACTCTAAACGTTTTATTTTCTGACCATATACTTACCTTGAAATGCAATTAGTATCAGTTCCAGCAGAGGACAGTGCCCTAGCAGGCTGTTATATTCAATATTAACATCACATTAAATATTTGACAAACAGGAGTTATCATCATTCAGAATATAAAAGAGAAATATCTGAATGATTTTATCCTATAATCTTTTATTTCTTAATTAAATTTAATTAGAATAAACCTGTGTCCTTTGTCTCTCCACACTATCAAAATATTGGGTTCACAGAGGAGCAAAAGCAGTCCCTCATTGACTTGCTTATTTTCAGGGGCTTATGTAAAATATTGCAATGGTATTATACCAGATACAAGGCAGTTAGCTATCTGGAGAGTCTGTGTTAGATAAATCTTGCAAGTAAATGTATAAATAATATTATTAATGCCTTGAGTCCCTCTTTTACCAGATTTATATAGCACAAACATTATGTGGAAGACAGATAATAACATTAATATATGCAAATATCTAAATTGTATAATTCAAGCACAAAAATATATTATAAGTTAGTACTTATTATTTTAAATTTATATTCCATGCATTTGCACTGCATGGGTTCATATATTTATTGGTTTCCTCATTTCTACAGTTTGAACAAAACCCTATCTTTGAAATATTGAACAAAATATCAACTAGGCATTAATCCATGAAGATAAAGCATTGTGCTTGTTCATACCAATCACCTGAAAGCAGAGTCCCTTTTCATAATGAGGCATTTGGTGGCAGCATTATGGAGTGGTTTTCAATTGGCATTGACAAGCTTATTCTGAGTCTGCCTTCTCTCAATTGCATGGTGTCTGTGCCCACACTTGCTGTGGACAACACTGTGAGCGTGGGTGGAGTTTTTGAAATTTCCTCTTGTTTGATATCAGTGACCTGATCTGCAGAAAATGTTCCTTAAGCTTGCTGAGGAGGGTGATTGTTGATTTCTTTGGTTGGTGCACTCAATTTTCTCACTTAATAGGAAGGAATGAGGGATGGAGCGTCTTTGTTTAGCTCTACAATGGATGATTTTCCAGCTCCTTTCATGCATTCTCTTTGGAGGGACAGGCCTGGAAATCATTTCTTGCTATTTATGACTCTCAGTGCATTGTCAGGGTTTTCTTATTCAATGCGGCTTTCAAGGTAAAATGTGTGGGCTCATTTCTCATTTTCTTAAAGCAGATATAACAATTTCAGTCTCTAGTTACTGAAGAAATTTCTCCTCTATCCAGGCGATCATCCAAGGGTCAGGTTCATGATCATTGTGGCAAGGTTTTGACTAATGAGAATCGTAGAAATGTCCTCTTCATGTGGCATGAAAGGACCTTTGTACAGGTCCTGAGACCCACCAGTTCTTAGTTCCCTGGTTTGCCCTTTCTCTCTCAGTTTCTAAGAAAGTAATGAACAGTCTCACTGTTTTATCACACCTAGAAATTGCAGAGGTGATTGTGTTTAATGTCACTCATACCTCAAAGAAGTCTATTAAGATGATGTCTCCCTATGTATGAAGAAAAAATTTAAGAAGTAACAATAATTTTGTATTTGAAAGCAATTTCCGTGAATATCAATTCTTATCTTGCTTTGGATTCTATCTTATGACCCTTCAATTTCTTCTTTTTTCTTTATTTTCAGTTTACCCTATGTGTGTATGTGTCTTGTCTGTCTTTGTGAGACTCCACTTCAGTTAGTCAGCAGATTATGTGAAAAGGCTCTCTTAGCCAGAAATGTTATTTATATGTATTGTGCTGTGGTTACTCCTGCAGCTGTCTCCATGGCAAATGAGCTCCTAGTGGTGCACGATCAAGCAGTTATAACTGCTACATGAAATGAGGAGCCCTGCATGAAAGAAAACTGAAGGGAAGGGATAGGGAAGGTGCTGGTAGTGAAATGCATAAGCAGGCTGGCAGGTGAAGAGGAGCAAAGCAGGAACAGTGCTTTGGTTCCTATAAATGTGCTTTACATTTAATGGAATCAAAATAACACGAAGGTTCCTTTCCTTGCCTGAAGTTCACAGTTCCAGTCCATCAACTAGGTGGGATGTTGACTCTTAAAGGGTGTCAGGGAGGGATATATGTGTGAAAGGAGGAAAAAAAAGATAGCAAAATTCAGAATAAGCAGAAAAAGGTCATTGCAGTCATTGTTATCAGGCTTTCTAAAATATTCCACTGTGGTCCACATGATTGAAATACATTTTCATGGATACCATGATGGATTTAGATCACTCTTGTTTTCCCTTTGTCCTCACATCCTCACTGTTCATTTTGGCTTCCTTGCTGTTTATCGAGTCCCCTGTGGATTAATTGTGTTTGTGTGAAAGGCTGTGCAGACCTAATAGAATCACAGGTGGTATGCATGTCATGGGCTCCTCAGAATCTGGCATACAGCCTTCCTCCATGTTTCTATGTGATCCAGCCAGACATCTGATCCAGAGTAGCAGAAGCCATGTCAATGACCAAGACCCAGGGTAAACCTAGTGTCTTTGTGGAGTGGTTGCAGGTTGCAGATCCAATTGGCCAAGCCTCAGGACCATGCTTTCTGGACTCTTAACCCATGATGTCTTCCTCCTCCCTCTTTTCCTTTTACCTCCCAATGAAGACTAAGAACTGTGTACAAATCACAGTTTGTAATACATCCATTGTTGGCACAGCTATTGTCAAGTAGGTCTGTCGTGAAACAGGTGATCAGCTAAAAGTCAACAACTATGTTGTATGTGCCAGGCTTGGTGACAGAGATCCATAATCCCAACACTTGGAGAATAGAACAGAAGGATTGATAACATAGGGAAACCTGTTTGGTTATGCAGAAATTTCAAGGCCTTCCCGAAATATAGACTGAAACTTTTTCTCAAAAACATACAAAAAGAAAAGAAAACCAATGACTTGGTTCATATCTGGGCTGGAAAGTAAAGATTAGAGAATGTATGCTAAGCCCTTTTATAGTGACTTAGTTTCGTGTATCTAGATATAATACCCATTCCATCAATCTCAAGAAACTTGTCAGGAAGTTTACAAATGACAAATTGTACCTTCTACTTCTTCTTCTTCTTCTTCTTCTTCTTCTTCTTCTTCTTCTTCTTCTTCTTCTTCTTCTTCTTCCTCTCTCTCTCTCTCTCTCTCTCTCTCTCTTTGTGTGTATGTGTGTGTGTGTGTTCATGTGTGTATGTCTGTCTGTTTGTCTTAGTCACTGTTCTATTGCTATGAAGAAACACCATGACTATGACAAGTGTTATACAAAACACCATTTAATTGAGGCTTCCTTACAGTTTTAGAGGTTTAATCATTGTTATCATGGCAGACATCATGGCAGCATGCAGGAAGATATTGTCTTGGAAAAGTATGTAAGACTTCTACTTCTGATCTGTATGCATCAGGATGAAAGGTACTCTGGGAATGGAGTGGATTTTTTGAAATCTCAAAGTCAATTCCACAGTGACAAACTTCCATCAAAAAGCACACAACTCCTAATTTTTTCAAATAGTGCTACTGAATTGGATGTTCCTGAATATGGCAGGTGATACAGACTCACTTTGTTTTTTTACTGATACAAACTCAGATACTGAGGACACCTCATGTGATGTTTTGCTGAGGCAGGACCCATGGGAGAACACGTGATGTTTGGAGAGAGTATAAATTGGACCCAACTGGCAGTGATGGCGAGCTTGCATAGCTAGCTTTGCAATACTTCCTTATTCTCATGTCTTCATCTTCACTGATCTTTCCTTCATTGAGAGAGGCACTGCAAAGAACTTCTCCTGACGTCCTGGCTAGCCCTGGTTCCTCAGGCTGACTCATGTCAATTTGGCAGAGGCCTAGCAGTTTCTGCCACTGCTACTGGTTGGTGTTTGCTATCCTGACACTACTGAACTGGACTGCTAGTGTCCTGACATAAATTGGAATCACCCAAGGAACTACTTCTAAACAAGCCTACATTCTCTTGTCCTAGTTACCATCTTTTTCTCTCCTACATTTAAACAGTGGGCTGCAAGGAAGGTCAAAGCATTTAAGAACCCTTACTAAAAGTAGATTTTTAAAAAAATTTAAATCTACATATTACTCCTTGGTAACTAAGTAACCAAATCTATAAGCACATAAGGGCCACCCTACTTCAAGCTGTCACATTGCACCAGTCTCTAGCTCCCATAGACTTGTAGCATATCATAACACAAAATGCATTTAGTCAAACTTCAGAAGTCATAGTATATCACAGTCTCAATACTGTCTAAAAGTCCAAAGTTCAAAGTCTCAAGTAAGACCCATGGCATGTTCCGGAGCCCACATTCTGCCACAAAGTAGCATAATTAGATGTGTCATGGCAATAATCTGCTCCCTAGTACTAAATTCTATCTTCGTTAGCATTTTATTATTGCGTAGAGATACCATGACCACAGCAACTCATAAATAAAAGCATTTCATTAGGGGTTGTTTACAGTTTCAGATCACATTTTTCCCTACAAATATGGCCCCTTGGTATTCAAATATATGATCCTATAGGGCCCATTCTCAGTCAAACCAACACAGTTTCATCTGCTTTTTTTTTTTAATTTTTGTATTGGTAAGGATTAAACCCAGGGTCTTGCACCGGGTATATATTCGCGATACCACTGAGAGATATGTTACCTGTGTGCACATTTGAGAAGTATTGAATCTACTTATTTTCTGCAGATTACTTCTCCTTGGTGTAAAACACTGGAGAGAGAGAGAGTAATAGAAGGTAGACATAGACAGGTTTGCATGATTAAAACGAAACCAAACAAACAAATATATTAAAAGCAAACAGATCCCAGAAAGCATCATGATTTTTCCTGTGTGGATAATGCCGGCACTTCCCAGCAGTCAGCTTCCTGTAATATTCGTGTTTCTACATGCTCCATTTGGTCTTCTACCACAATTGGGTTTCCACCCCTTCGCTCACCACTGAGCTCATCCTGCTCCTCATGCTGTCTTCATTAACAGATGCCAAATCTGCTTTTCAACCTTTTCAGGCATGTCTTTCCTGGTGACTTCCTGCTGTATTTGATGCACCCTTGGTCCTTTTCCAAAGTAAATTTTCTCTCTCTTCAGTTGCCTTATATGATTTTATTCATTTTTTTGTGCATTGCCTGTTTTTCTGACTACTGCTTCCAGAACTCTCAGCATCTGCAACTGATATTATTCATGCACAGAACTCTATTTGCTCCTTCCCCTTAAAAACATGCTGGAGAGGATCATCCCACTCCCTCAATCTTGTGCACTGCCCTTCCTCTGCATCTTGACATAAACATCTGTATTTCTATAACTGATCCTGATACCAATGATGTTGTATTTTTAGTGAAATTCTACTCTGCCTGGAGTATATTCTGGCCTCCCGATGGGTTTTCTTTTCCATCACTTTTCAGTTCTCAGCCTGGCAACAACTTCAGGGATTTTTCTGGCCTTTGAAAAACCAAGTCCCCTTTTGTAAATTTGTTTTATTATAACACTTTTAGGACCATTCTATTTTATTTATATGGAAAGGATCCTATTCTATTCTATTCCTGGTCCTCACTTTGATATTTATACTCTGTATTATAAAAATGTTTACAACTTTGGGGATAAATATAACTAATATTAATGATACTCATATTGTCTAGATATAGGGTAAATATCATTAGAGGCTAGCACATGGTATGTACTGGACAGCACTACTTTCTTCTAGATACTACTCTAAAAATTCATAGAAAGTCTTAAGCTGATTGATTGACAACCAAAGGGAAACTCAGTCAACCTGAAAGCATCATATTTCTCAGTGACTAACACATCTTCCTTAGATGTTGTCTATGGTGTTAAGATCACAATTTACCCAGGCTCCTAAGGTAGACCTTTGGGGAATTACTTTCTATTGTTACCTTTATAAAAAGAATATGTCACACTTTGCTTCAACTCCCATTAGGAAGAGACAAGAGTCCCTTATATGCTAATATACATAACCATCCTTTATGATCAGGTCATAATCTACCTTTCTATTACATTCTCTCTGTTTTGACTCACTAACGCAGCTATTTAGTACAAACAAAGATAGCTAGCATTAATAAAGTATGCTCCAAAAGAATATCTTTATAATGTCGTTTCTGTCTCAGTATACATATAAAGAAACTAAAGCAAAAATACTAAGTAATTTTTCTAATGTTGATTATAACTCAGTGATTGAGCTTATTTGAACCTGAACCATCTGATAAAGGAGTCTAGCATCTTGTCCAATGAGCTCTGTTCATTTTCCACAAGAATGGTAAAATTTCTATTCTCTAAACACATCAATATTTCTCTTACCTTGGTATCTTTACGTATTTTTTCCTTTTGTCCTTGAACAACTACTATTTCTTTATTACCACATTCATGAGACATATTATTTTACATCTTTGAAAACATATTTGTAAAGACACTGGTGTATATACAGATACCAGTCCTCATCAGTAATGCTGAATGGGTTTTCTGGCCAATTTTTCTAGCATTAAAAACAATGAAAACAATATGTGCTTTATTATTCTGAAAAACTGAGTTGTGGATTTTCAGCAAGTATAGTGGTTAATACACAGTTCCCAGTGACTGTAGGATGTTTGCTTTGTAGAGAAATGGAACATATGAGCCCGAAAACCTTTAGCTAAGGGGTCATGAGATTGGAGATTGAGTTGATATTGTTAGAACTCCTGAGACTTCTCATTCTAATTTGAGAAACACTGAACTAAAAAGAAACAAAGTGTGTCAAGGAGATGGTTCAGTGGGTAAAATGGCTTCCTGTGTAAGCTTGAAGATATGAGTTTGATCATCAGAATCCACATAGTTCCAGCTTCTACAAGATTTTCTCAAACCTCACCACAAACACTGTGTCATATGCTCTAACTCCTACAAGCACATACACACATAAATAAATCAATAATAAATAAATAAATAAATAAATAAATAAATAAATAAATAAAGTGTGATATGATATAATTTTTTAAATAAGGAAATAATGTTTGCATTGTTTATCCTAAGCTGTCTAACATTCCTGGGACCAAAGATTTGTTTGTAAGTCCTAATTTAAGCCATGTGTCTGTAACTATACTTATTTGTAGAGAACATTGAATGCTAGATTAAGGACCTAGAATTTATGTTAGACCTTTACTGGCCCCTATAGTCATTCAAAATAAACACAAAACCATGCTGTTGAAACATAAGAATCTCTCCTAGAGTGTTCTTCCAACTTTTTCATAGTTTTTAACATCACTGCTTTTTCTACTGTATACACTTAACAAATATTGATGGATGACTTTGCTAAACTCTTCTACTAATGCATATAGTCATTAGAGTACAAGCATACATATGTATGTATGTCCAAGTCTAGTCTGGGTATTTCCAATAATACACAGACTCTTGGAGTAACAACGTGCCTGTCAAAACATAGGAAAGGACCATATTTTGGATAAAATTGCAGTATTATTACTACTGACATGGGTGTAGTAGATGAATGTCCCATAACTACTACCTGTCAGAGCCTACTTCTATCTTGTCACCCAAATTAAACGGTACTGAGAAGCTGCTGTGGACTTGGCCAGAAACATGTGTTAATGTCAATCCCTGATTCTGCAGATGGTTATTTCTACTCATGGGTCAAAAATAGTAAGATAGCATGGGTTGAAAGCATTTCTTTCCACATAGGCTGTGGCTCTACAGTTTGGCAGATTGTCCTTCTTTTACAGAATATAACAAAGATGATGTCTCTTAATAGGATACAGAGACTACAGAAGGAAGTTTATAATAGTGGCAATCATTAAAATACTTGTCCCTCAAACGTGTTACCACATTCTCCCTTCTCTTTATGTTACTACTGAGATAAAGTATTCATGCTGTCTGTGATCTTTCTTAAATATCTTTTACCCTTGACAAAATCTCCAGATGGTCAGCACAATGGCTTTGCACCAAAAGGAAAAAAAAAACTGAAATAAAGACAAGGTGTATAGCAGTTTTCGTGGAACAACAGAACAACAAAGCAACAAACCAACTTCAAGTTGTATGAGGAAAGACAGTGGAAGCTGTTGCCATATATGTGCAAATTTAAATTTCCTATTCTTGGGAAAATGTGTGGAGGTTGTATATGATATGTGTGAGTGGTAGTGAGCATATGGAAGTTAGAAGACGACTTTCAGGAGTCAAGTCTCTCCTTCCACATTGTTGAGGAGAGTCTCCTGTCTCTGCTATGCTACATACTCTATGCTAGATTGTCTGTATATCTCCAAGCATCTAGTGTTCCCAATCCTCACCTTGCCCTAGAAGTGTTAGAATTACAGATCATTACATCCAGCTTTTGGTATGTTCTAGGGATCATATTCAAGTTGTTATGCTTGTTTGGCATATGTTTTTACCTGAACAATCATCTTGCTGGCTTAGCTTGCATTTCTTGCCTAGCCCTTTACCTATTTCCATGTAACAAATTACCAACAATATTGAAGAAAATCAAATCAGTAGGGCAATGCTTTCACATACTCGAAGTAGTGATAAGAAGAACCACCCTCCCAAAATAGCATCAAAGAAAGTCCCATGGACAATTCTATTTTCTAATAAGAACCTTTATCTGAGTCAGAACCACACAGGTACATATAGTTCCAAGTGTCACCTTTGCCCTGACATACTCTGATTTCAGGGCACTCCTCTGACCTTTGAACAGATGATCTCATTACCTTGAGAAAAAGTGATTCCTGTTACAAACCATTAATTCTGTCTCTGCCCTTCTTCCCTAATTATATTTCAATAGCAAACCTGGTGATGGACTGTTCTGAGTTTGGTTTGTTTACTTTAATGCTTTTCTCATGTATTTTCCACTTCTAATCAGTTATTCCTACAGCCAGAGCCTTCAGTTCTTGTCCTCACTGTAAGAGTGAGATGGGCAGAGGCAGTGAAATAAACACCACAGAGTTTCACTTCTTTGCATATCTCTGTCTGAACAGTGAATGTTCTAAGGCTCTGATGGCAAAGGCATAGGCTATCATCTATAGTGGATAGATAAGAATTAGGTTTAATGCTGGAAAACCTTTAGGGATGGAAAGAAAGGCTGCATTCAAGGCAGAAATAAAAAGAGCCATTCTCTGGCAAAACATAAAACAGCATCTGCTGCAACAAGCCCGGTCTGAGCCACTCTGAGCAGCATCTTTTGTTACTCAAGGATGGCAGCTTTGCTGAGGCCTTTGAGGACATAAATAATGACAGATAAAGGGTCTGTGCCAAGTGAGAAGCAGGAAAAAAGTCACAATTTGATGTGCAACTACTTGATTCTCAGCCATGTGAAAATACAGTGAGGCTGACACTTAGAATTAATGAACCACCTCGGTAGAACTGGGTGACTAATTTATTATTTTATGCAGAAGAGCACACTACCAGAGCTGTCTGGTTTCCAAGAAAAGATAAAGCCATACACGTAATATACTCCTAGTATACCCAAATGGGCTCTCTGCCCTTGGTGTTGGCACTGTACCCCACACCACTGACATTTTGGCAGGACTCACTAGCTTCTCTGTGTGCGAGGTTCATGATCACAAAGCCCAGAAATTTCCTATTCAACTCACATATTTAGAGCAACAAATCATCTTTGTCAGTGCTTTTAACATGATAATTTCTACATATCCAATAGGATAAGTAAAAACACAATGTTGGTTACGATTTAGACCAAAGAACTAAATAACTGACGTCACTTGCTTTTGGTAGGCTATTAACAAAGCTTTTAGTGTGTCCAACAGATCATAAATATCATCAAAAACAGGTTGAGCATTTTAAGTGATCAAGGGATCATTCTCCTCTCGTTAGCCTAGAAAGCGGGAAACATAAAGCATATCCATACTTTATTATTTTATATCTAGTCTTCAGTGATTTTCTTACATATCTTATTAAAGGGCTAGTAATGTTTTTCTCAGATTTTGAGGTAACTAATATATACAAGCTTTACTATTAAAATGAATTTGTTGTACTACAAGGATAGTTTATGACTTTTTCTTTTAATGTCTGAACCATGAATTGTGCCAAAAGCTTTTTGTTATCTATTTATAAGTACCTATGTGCACTGTTTTAGTAAGTTATACATTTCTATTTTTTCTTAAGAAGTGTCATAGTTCAACATTTACCTTCATATTAAGAAATTCACTTAGGCATGATCAGTCTTTTCAAAGAAGCAAAAGGCAATGATCTTCTCAATTAAATGTCTATTGGGAATTTCTCTGTTGTGTAAGGCTGTGGTTTACCTTGCTCAAAGTAGACTACAAAATGGGGAACCTGGATTAATGCAAATTAGGAGTGTGTGTGTGTGTGTGTGTGTGTGTGTGTGTGTGTTCTATTTGTCCTATAGACCAGAGGCTTGAGGTTTCTTTCCATCATCCTTAACTTAGGAATTGTAGATAGTGGATGGTTTCTGGGGAAAGACAAAAAGATTTGTTAAGGGTGAGACTGTAAGTTGATCCATCATGTGGACTGGCCCCACATCCAGCATTATATATTCAGTGCAATGGGATGGATGGATATGCCTGTATGTATGTATGTATGTATGTATGTATGTATGTATGTATATATGTATGTATGTATGTATGTATGTACATAAGGACATTAGGACACAGAGTTGTCCAAAGTGAGTAGATAGTAGGTATATCTGAGGGGAGTTGAGGCAAAATTAGGGTGTTAAAATGATCAAAAAATATGGTATGAAATTCTCAATGAAGCAATAAAAATGTTCAGGAAAAAAGAAAACGTCTTGTTCTCCATCTAAAAAATTTAATAAATATTAATAAGGTGTTAAACAAAAGGAAAATATGCGTAATTGTAAAACAGACGTAATCAGAGGAAGAAAATTAATAAACAGTAGGTCTGAAGACCTAGCAGGGCTCTTTGTCTAATTACATATATTAATATTTATTGAATACTTTGTGTCATGTACTTTACAAATTTCATCTCAATTAGTATTCATAGCAACTCTATAAAGTAGACATTATCATGCTAAATGTTAGAGTTAAGTATCTGGGACTCAAAGAATATACAAAGCTAACCTCAGCAGTTGTTAAGTAGAACAGGAAGTTTTGAGCTCAAGTCTCCCTAATCCCAGGACTCACATTTACCATACTGCTGGATTTCAGCCAAATGAACCACTCTAGCAAATATACCAGTACACTTAGCTCAAAATATGTTTCTTTGATTTGAGGTTATTTCTTAGGAGTTAACAGCCATTAGAAGTTTGTGCTGAGAAAGCCAGGAACAAAAAAGCTCTTGTCATATTCTATACTTATAACACCCATGTTCAGAAAACTAAAATATTACTGGGTAAATACAGCTAACTTCATTGGCCTTCACTTCCAAGACTCTTCTTCCTTAGGATTAGGTCTCAGATGTATCGAATCCAAAAACTGAAATGACATTAAATGTAATGTGTTTGTCAAGGAATCAAGTCATCTTATTTGCTACATAGGAGGGCAAGTAAGAGACAGAACAAGGCCACCCCAGAAAACTTCAGCAAGTTATTTCACTGTGTTACACAAATCATCAAGAATGTAAGATGCTAAGAAACATGGAAATGGGTTTTTAATTCAAAATATAGCACCAACCAAAGCAAATGGCCTTTTTTTTTTTTTAGAAGAAAGAATCAATTGTGCAAGCTCTTCATGTCCTTACAGTTTTATGACAAAGAATGTATTCAAAGTGGATAGACACATTCCCTTTCTCTCACTATTGCATGGGCTATTTTAGAGAAGTTCACTGTACATCTGTAAACAGTGTACATTCAAGAAGATGGACACTTCAACGCATGATAAAGGTTTATTTGATATTTTAGGAATTCTAACCATCTATTTGTCTATGTGTGAAGCATAAACTCTTTTTGCATTTGTCCTCTCCTGATCATGAATACCAGCGCTATACCTCTGCATCTGGGTAAACAGTGAATCCTTTACAGATCTGATATCTGAATATTTATTCCTCTCAAGAGCTGTGCAAGACTCAGAGTGTTTCTCAAGTCCTTGAATTTCTCTAGTCCCTGAAGCCAGAGTCCTTTAGAACCATATTCAAAAGTTGCCATACTTTAAGCTCCTAGTCCCTGCTTTTGATGAACAGGTTCTTTCTTGGAATTTCATACCTCTCACTGAGAAAAAGATGAAGCCTGAGTATGGGGGGGGGTTCATACTCTGTGTCCTGGCACCATTTGATCTGAAGGGCCTGATATGCTTAAAAGTGAATTCTTAATATCTTAGCTGACAGCAATGAACTGACAGTAAGTAACAAGTAAAAGTAAATAGTAGAGCAACCAAATATAAAAGAAATTAACATTTTTAGATGGATACCTCTTCTGTTGGTCAGTTTGTTGCCTTCTGAACACTAAGTGGCTCAGTTTTGCTTCAGTGACAAGAGTCCACTACAATGGACAGCTTTGGAAACATTGTCATTCTGCTGCTGAGAGTAGATGATGGTTACAGTGAATGTTTGCTTTAAGTATTTTTAAACTGTGAATTATCTGTGCATATCTGAGACATAACATAATGAAATGTTATTTTCCTAGGTCTTGATAGTTCTGGGTCTTAGAGAGAAGTTAGTCTATTAACTTTCAGAGATACTTTCTGCAGATGAAATGTTTAGATAGAAGTCTAGCTCACATTTCCAATAGTAAAACATTTTTTCAAATACTTTCTATATTAAATTCTACGTGTTTGGCTGTGTCTGTCAATAAGCTTGCAACTCTGTCCTTGTATTGTCTGACCATCCAAACCTGACATATCCTAATGTTCTTTGCTTTGCAGGTTATCTGCTTCTTATTACTAATTGTGAATGACTGGATGGAATGAGTGGATCGAGGACATGCAGTATCCTCTGATATCAACAGGATATAAGGCATTATTTGCCTTAATTACATAATGCCACATTTTAGTGATTGACTGAAAGGTAGGTTAGTTGCATGAACTTGAACCTATTGCTCACTGCAAAACAAACAAAAATTTGTCTGCTTGTAAATTGCTAGGCATCTCAAAATAAGACTGTGACTAGTTACGGAAATCTAGTTACTACTCAGTGCTTGCAAAGTCATGGTTGTTGGAAGAGAATCTACAATGACTAGTTTGTTAAGCCAACATAATCCCTAACAACAACCTGTTGAGACTTGTCCTTTTACCCACAGGTAAGTGTACTCCTCACCATTCATCAAGGAAGCATCTCATCACAACAGAGACCATTACAAAAAAAATACAACAAACAATCTTAATAGCAGAGTTGTAGTGCCCAGTCCCAAAAGATACATCTACAAAATGCTCCTGAACCAAAGTCCAGGCAACCTCATATCCGAGGTGGCAGAAAGATATTAAGAGCCAGTGAATCAAAGAGTTTTCTATGAGTTTTTTTTCTTGTAATATCAGAAACTACACCCATAAAGTCTTACCAACATGACAACCTGGACATGATCTCAACAAGGATGACACTAATAAACATGCAAATTTGGATGGATAAAATCCCACAAGACCCCAACCCAAAAGGCAACTGACAAAAGCTAGGCATGGGAAACATACATACAAGTACCAGTATAAGGACTTAACAGGTTATATTAAGAAATATAAATATGTATTTATATATATAAATATAAATAAAATTATTTATGTGTATATAATCTCTAAATATAAATATCTGTTCTTATGCCCACAGATAAGTATAGTCATTACCCTCTATCAAGGAAACACCATATACTTGCACATGCACATACACATCATATACACATAGTATAACAAGGCCAAGAATTTGAAAGAGAGTGAGGAAGGGTATTTAAGAGAGTTGAAGTGAGGGATAGGAAGAAAGAACTATTGCAGTTAAACTATAAATCTCAATAATAAAATATACTAATTAAAAAAACAAAAATTATAACCTAAAATAATCATAACCTAAAAGAATGTACTAGAAGCACATCTGGCCAATTACAGAAAATATAATGAAAGTTATTTTATTTTAAATACATGGTTTGTTTGTGTATTTATTATTGTGTTTAAGACAAGGTCATAGTATGTCCTAAAACTTCCAATGAAAAAGGGAATCTCTCATCTTTATAGGATGGAGAAAGTTTTTCAGCCTTTAGGACTAAGAAACAGAACACCCTTCTGTTGGTAGATATTTAGAGATTTGCAGGTATTGTCTAACTTTTTACCCACCTAGCACTTCCAAACACGTGGAAGAACTCAACCTTGTTTCTTGCTCCATTTGAGCATTTTCCTGTGAGGATAGCTCTTCGTTTTCTTAGAGAAGAACAATTTCAAGAATTAGGTCAGCATATTATGTTTTCTTAATATCATTAGAATTTGCCTACATGTACCTATGTGTGGACATGTATCTGGTTTTTCAGCCTTTGTCTAAATGCTTACTCTTTTGTAAGCAAACTTTCTTTTAGATCTCGAAATAAAATTAACTTCTATTCTACATGCTTTCCTTCATGGGGTGAATTTACAAACAATTCACTACTCTGAAACAGTTACCTTCTTTAACACAATTATTACTTAAAAGGCATGGTGCTTGACAGATAGGGACATTATCCTGGAAAAGAACTAACTACATCAAAGCTTTGGACACAGAAGACAATTGATAAGCATTCTATAGGAAATGAAAAGCCTCTGTACTTTTATGATCACAAGAAACATAAACACCTCCACACTCTTCAGAATGTTGAAACACTGCACACCTTGGATATATTATTAGGACACATATAGTTCATTTATAGTAAAGCAAACCATCTACATTAGCTGTTACTAGGTATCTCTGACAAAATAATAGACAATACACATTTTAAAGGAGGGAAGGTATCTTTTGGCTTGAGGTGATGCAATTCATTACCATCTGGCTGGTGGAGAATGTGTAGAAGCTCCTTGCTCACATCTTTGCACACCAGAAATTAGAAAGAAACATAAGTTGTTGCTCAACTTACATTCAAGATAGTAGTCCACAGAACAGTGTTGCCTACGTTCATGGAGGGCTCCCTCCAGGTCAGTTAATCCTCTCTGAAAACACTCTTAATTACAGACATGACCTGCATCTCCCTAATTCTGTAGATATTCTTAATTCTATCAAGTTGACTATGTATATTAGCTATCACACCAGATAATTTACTAGCAAATATTTAATGAATTTAAAAATTGCAAGAATTACAAATACCTAAATTTCTACTAGCTCTTCCAGTCTATGTTTCTTTTTGTTCCATATTACAGGAACAGTATTACAGCCACTGATTTAATCACTAACTTCATGTCTATAGATTATGGAACATAGGTAGATAGCATATTCTTAAGTTATCAATTTGTATAGATATCAAAAGTACATTAGTTGCCTTTGTCTGTCTGTTCATCTATCTGTGTCAGGTTACCTGGTATTCCCCATTTCTGTTAGGTATACTGCACACAGTATGGTTGCTTCTTATGTGAAGCACAGTTAAAACACATATTTCTCTTCATTTAGAAATGTTTCCCTTTATGGAGATTTAGATAATATTTTAAGTTATTTTAATATTAATACATTTGTTAATGTGTTGTGATCAAATCCACTACCCATTTCTAATTTCTCAATTTCTTCCTTATCTCTCTTCTTTCTCCTCCCTACTTCATGTTCTCAATCTTATTTTCAATACTCAAAGAATGTCAATGCCTTGAAGTAGTTTCATTGCCTCACACTGTCCAAATCTACCAATTACAGTTCATTTTTAGTAAATATTTTGATTTAGCCTAAAGCAAAAGAGTTGGTTGAAAAGAAGAATAAAAAATTTGTAAATCAACATTTTGGAGGGTGCCATGAACAACAGAAATTAATTTTATGTGATGTCTTAAAATCATAGTTTGGGGATATATTTAATTGCTAAAGTTCAAATTCAGATAATATTAAATGAAAACAGGCTAATACGCATTGCATAACAAAATATCAGCCCTAGATTAATTCTGCAACGTTGGTTCTGAAAACCTGGTCAGAGAACTTCAGAGTTCCTTAGATTTATAAAAGGGTCAGTGTGATCAAATGAATCCATATAATGAAGGAAAATGTTAACTTTCTTCATAAATTTCCAGTACTGTTTCACAGGAGATTTATGATGTGTGATATCCTAACAGATAAAGAAGAAAATCAAACAATCTAGCTATCTTGTATTATAATAAATAATTAGGAAATTTGTAAAACTGTCTAACAATGGCTTTTGATTTCCTTTTAAAAAGTAGTCTTCCTAAAAATATGTAGTTTATGTCAACATCTACTTTGTTTATGATATTTGTATTACATTTAATGTGTGTATGTGTGTGTGAGTCTCTCTGTGTGTATGTGTGTGTGTATGTGTCTGATCAGGGGACCAGAGGACAATTTCTGGGAGTTGGTTCTTTTTCTCATGTTGATGACAGAATTGATCAAACTCAGATCCTCAAGCTTAGCACTAAATATCTTAACCCAATTAACCATCATTCTGGCCACAGGATGTTATTTTGCTTGTTTTATTTTTAGACAGGGACTAGCTATATATTTCTAGCAGACTGAAAACTTGGTGCATTGATCATCTGGTATTACTCTTAAAGAGCTACACCATCCTCTGACACCTAAATGTCATTAAATACATGTGCAATCATACCAGACATAGAATTGCTATGTTTAGATGGACTAGTAGATAAATATTATAAATGTCTGTGTTGTATTTCTAATATAAATATTTAGAGACAGAACCCAAGTCAATACAAGTTTAGGGTGCTTTCCAAACCTTTAAAGTACAGTACATTAGCCAGCTATGAGACCCAAATATTTAATAATAGTGTTTTAGAGCACTGACAGTTAAATTCATTTTTGAAGCCTTGATTTCTAAAGATGCCTAAATCAAAGTTAGAGGAACAGTTGTTAGAACAGTTCATAAAATTACTCTTGAGTATTTGGAAAAATTAGACCCATGCTTTGTTTGCTTCTCTTCTTTTCTTTTTCAATTTTACTTTGCTTTATTTGAAACAGCTTGTACTGTAATTCCAGATGGCTTCTCTTGTCATAGCCCAGGATGACCTTGAACTTCAGATGTTGCTGTCATCAAAACTCAAGATTACAGGTGTGTGCTACCACATCAGCTGTCAACATCCATATTTTTGAATTTGTCATTAACAAAATATATAGAAAAACAACATTAGATATAGTGTTTTCTATTACTCTTTTAATTATTTCCTGTATGATTATCTTTACCAAAGATGCAACTTTTACCAAATTAGTATATATTATGCATTCCAAAATGTTTTGATGACTCAATTTTAATCAAGAGCATTCCCTCACTAGAGTTTGTTTAGTTATTTATTGTTTTATGATTATGATCTTGCTAGCCAGAATCACTAGAAGAGTCAGAGCCACACGAACAAGAAAAGAATCCTTGGCCCTATGGTTTGTTCCTGTGTGAGTATATCTTCAAGTTCTTTAACCTCTCTGCATTAAGATGTGCTTAGTTCAAAACTAGGAATAAAATTAGCATATTCAACCTTGTGCCCATGCACATTAAATAGGTTAATACTTGTAAAAATCTTGTGTATATGATTGTGTGTATGTGTGTGTACACGTGTGAATCCTAGTTTGCATGTATGTATATACAGGTGCAAGTGGAGGCCAGAAGTCACTGACTTGCTCTACCACTTTTTACTTTGTCACTCTGTCTCTGTCTCTGTGTGCCTGTCTCTGCCCCTTTCTCCCCCTCCCTCTCTCTCTCCCTCTCCCTCTCCCTCTCCCCCTCCCCCTCCCCCTCCCCCTCCCCCTTCTCCTCTCCCTTCTCCCCTCTCCCTCTCCCTCTACCTCTCCCTCTCCCCTTCCCTCTCCACTTCCCCCTCCCTCTCCCCCTCCCCCTTTCCCCCCTCTCCCCCTTCCTCTCTTTCTCTGTCTCTCTCTGTCTGTCTGTCTGTCTGTCTGTCTCTCTGTCTCGCTCTTAAAGCAAGGTGCACCACTGAACTTTAAGTTCACAAACTAAGACAGTTTGGCCAGCTACTTTTGAGTTCTAGAGATCTACCTATCTCTAGCTCTTCAGTGCTGAGGTTACAGCTGTGTATCTGTATACAATTGTTTTGTGTAAAGTTGGGATCTGAACTAATAACCTAAGGTTTGTATGGCAAACACAACATTTATTAAACCATCATGCTATGTCTGCCAAATCTGATAACTTAGACAATCTTATCATAAATGATATCTAAAGCCACCATAGAAAATAATGTGTTTATTGAATCCTGTTTTAAGCAAGGTCACTGATAGTTGTGATTGAAGTTTCAGTGAAAGTTTGCCAGAACTGTGCTACTATGCACATGTGTGTAATAGCCATATCTGGAAAGTTGTATTTTAATTCTCTTCTCAGTCCCACTGCTTATATTAAGAATAACAGGTTAAAAATTCAGACACAAATGTAAGAGAAAGGCTCAGGATGTAAAATCCAGCTCAGGATGAAGACACCAAAGCTTGAGAAACTTGAACATGCTCACTTCATATAACGATAATGGCTAAACTTTCCAAGGACAGGGAGTTGGGCCAAGCCCTACAACTAACTTGAGTTCATTTTTACATCATAAAAAAGCAAACATCATTTTTCAGTTATTACTAATATTGCCATTTTCCTTATTTTCTTACAACCACTGCAAAGAGTAAACACAGCCCTCAAAGAGTAAACACAGTATTGTTCAAGGTTATTTAGCAAAAGGTTAAGGGAAAAATTTTCCTCACCCTTTTCTGAAATTTTACATGGGTTGGTTTTCCAACTCATATTTTCCAATGAGATAAAGTTCCCATTGTACTTGCCAGGCACTAAATTCTCAAATGAGTTCAGAACACAGAAGGACAAGCTGGGATTGTCAAAAGGACCAGACATGCCAGGCCTCGGCTTATTTAAGACAAACAGCACCACATCACTTACAATTGATTTTGTTTTGTATTTTTTCTAGAGACTTACCTGAATTCCAACAGTTAGATGAAATAAAGTATATTACAAGGAAAGTGAGCCCTGGTTACTCATCTGTTTATATTTAACCCATGAAAAATGAGATCGGTAAAATACACAGAGAAAAAAAAAGATTAAAGTGGGTGGGTATATGGGCATAACTTAAAATACCCAGAAGTAGTGAATTTCCCTCTAAATAGATAGCAGAGGTAATGCTGGTAGATTTTTTGGAAAACACATGGAGAAGCCTCTGTCTATGGTGGAAGGAAAGTTAAACTTCATGTCACAAAAGGCTCAAGCAATGGTTCCTTTGTAACTCAATGATTGTTCATTTGAAGTAATTGATAAGGAAAAACAGTCATGTTTAACTAGCAAGTTTGTAGTATAGTGAAAGTTAATCCCTGAAGGAAAGAGAAATTCAAACTTTGAAGTGCATACTTTTTGAAAGACTAAAGCCCTTAGATTGAATTTTTTTAATTATGTGCATGTATCTTGTGCATACCCTTGTGGGGGCTAGTGCATGTGACTGCAAATGACCTCAGAGATAATAAGACTTCACCAGATCTCCAGAGGTGGCATTAGAGATCCTTGTGAGCTATTCCACAACCATCCCTTCAGTCCCTTGCAATGACTTCTTAACCCCATCATGCATTCTTTCCCCATGGATTTAAAGCAAGTGGACTCCAAGTAAATAAATTCTCTTATTGTAGTAAACAGCACATTCTTTGCACTTTTCTCCTATGGAATATGGCCTATATTAGATAATTTTTCATTGCTGTGATCAAATATCCAACAAGAAACAACTTAGATGAGCATGGATTTAATCTGGATCAGTGTCTGAGAAGACAAAATGCAACTGATGATGAAGCATGGTAGTGGTAGACATGGCCATAGCTATGATTGCTACTGGCTCACATCTTAAAGGACCAGTAGAAAGAGGCTGGGAAGGAAGTGACCTCCTCATTCCTCATTTTCTAAACATTCCATAGCCTTCAAAAACAGCACTACTAGCTGGAAACTTAGTATTTAAAGACTTGAATCTATAGTTATTTCATATTTAAATCACAATAGACCAGAGTATCACTTAGTTTGAGTTTAAATTGTGCTAAGTTGTGATATGTAGGGTAATATAGGCCATAATTATTTGTGGAGTAGCAGAAGGACATAGAATGGAGAAGAAGCTCAACTCATAGTTTCTGGTATTACTCTTATCCTTAAAGCCAGACAAAAGTAAATCTGCACATTTTCTGCATTTTCTTTTCCTTTGCCAAGAGACTAAAAAAGAGCCTCGATCAAAAATGAAGAAGAATGAAAGAAGACTTTTAATTTGTGAGGAGAATACAGCTGTCTAAGCAACCAACCATGAGGAAGTTAAAGGAAAAGATATCTGACTGCAAAAGAATATAAGCAACATGATATTCAATGACAAATCAAAGCACTGAAGTATAAGAGTACAGACATGAATGAACCCATTTTGAAAAGGGTGCAAAATGTTCTCTTGCTTCAGTTTAATGCTAGAGTGAAATTCCTCATATACATGTGATTCCACTGTAAAGAAACAAATCTTCACAGTCAAACATTTCTAGACCGGGCCAATTATGTCTAAAGAAGGTAGTCCTTAAAGTCAACAGTCTATGTTCTCTGAATTGTTTCAGACGTTCCTGAGCTCATCTGAAATAACATTTTGTGTCATGATTAATTCACACTGTGACACCCTCCAGGCATAACAGTGAAAGGGATTAGAGCATATTTACTCCAGGGTAGCAGAAAACCCCTTGACCCAAGAAATCTTTCCCAAGTGGTTAGCCCTTCAACTGTTAAGCATAGAACAAAAGAACAATAAAGACAAGAGGGAAGTTGATATTCCCCAAACCCAAGTCTCCATTCCTGACCTCTCAGATGGAAAAGTTTGATACTTACTGTTATTGTTCTGAAGAAGCAACATAAAGTTTCTAAACATCTACAAGTTATTTTAAACTCCTTTAAATACTTTATAAATTCATAGCTGACATCATAAGTAGTTTACTACAATATTTTTGATGATTCCGAAGTGAGCGAGTTGTGACAAATCTCAAGGAAGTCTAAGGGAATTTGTGACTACTGTCAAGGGAGTCATAGTGGGGACATTATTGTTTTCCTACATTTGTTTAGAGCTTCATACATAAATGTTTATATAATTTTATCAAGCTCCCTTCTACTTCTCTCACTTTGCCCCCTACTTCCTCTCAAATTCATGAACTTTTCTGTAAGTATTCATAACACACACACACACACACATACACTTTTGAGTCCATCTGGTAGTATTCTTTTTATTTTTAATTAATCATTTTATTTATTTACCTCCCAAATGTTGTCCTCTATCCAAGACCCCCGCCCAGAGATCTTTCCCCATCCTCCCTCCCCTTCACCTCTGCAAGGATGCCCCCGGGGTATCCCCCTTCCTTGGCAACTAACCTGGATCCCTTGTGTTACTCTTATATAAGTAGGTATATTTCTATTTAAGGTTGACCATTTGGTTAGACAGTCTATCAGAGAGCTCATCTCCAGAAGACTAATTGTCTTTCTAGGCAACCATTAATTTTCTATAGTTCTTGATTTAAGAGTGCAGTTATAAGATTTCCCCCACCAGTTGACATATCAGTTGGAATTTTCATTGTGAAGGTCTTAGTAGATGATCATATTGTTGAGATTTCATGAGTAAAATGTCCTTGTCAGATGGAGAAGACTTATCCCACATCAGACTTACTAGTTCTTTGACTCTTACACTCTTCCATCACTTCCCTTGATGTTCTAAAAGCCTTAGGTGAAAATGGTATGAATCAGTTGGGGCTGAGTTCCCTATGGCTAGTTTTTCTCTACATTTGACCAGTTGTGAGTTTTTGTGATGATCATCATTGAATTCTAAAAAACATCAAAAAGCTTTTTTGATGAGGGGTGGGAACTACACTTCTCTATGAATATATGAATTACTTAGAATGCAGTTAGAAATTATCCTCATTTAGTATCAGTAATCGGTACTCTACTAGGGTACATTGTCTTTCCAGCCATGCAAGTTGGATAGGTTTACAGCACCAGGCAGGAATTTCCCTCCTACTGGCCATTTATCCAATTAAATGATTTTGGCTACCCCAAGAAATAAGTATTACTACTAACACTATTTTTATATATTGCCAATGAGGACATCGATGTGCTTCCTAAATTTTACAGCTTAGTTAGACCACAAGTTGCCCTTTCTTTTGACAGTTTGCATAACTTCTCAGCATTGTATAAGAGCTAGTCCTCAGTGAGAAGGCTTTCATGTCACCTTGATTCTTCCAAGTTTTATGTCTAAATCCTATGTTGATATAACAATATGGTTTTATCTTCAAGTTCTAGAAGGCAACTAAGAAAAAGGTAATAACCTATATTGTTTGGAGAGTCTCTTAAACTTCCTTGACTAACATTTCAAAGGGAAGTTTCCCATGCTTAACACTGGATTTTCTGCTAGTTAGTCTATGACTATATTATCATACCAAGTACTTTAACTTCATTCAAATTATTTATATATGTATATATATATATATATTAGAGAGAGACAGAGACAGAGAAGGAGACAGAGAGACAGAGAGAGAGAGAGACAGAGAAAGACAAAGAGAGACAGAGAGAGACAGAGAGACAGCGACAGAGAGAAAAACATGCATAAGTATGTTTTTTCAATAATATAAAAAATATGTTCACATATGGGTTTTCCAAACATTCTTAGTGTTCATTATTCCTCTTCCTTTCCTCTTCATCTCTATATCCCCCTCCCCCTCAGATAAAACCCACGCCCATGATTCTCTGATTTTTTTCTTCACATTACCTCCTAGGGTTCCTCCTCTCCACCTGAATCCCCTTTTATTTTTTAAGGTTTCTGCAGTTACTATACATGGTACACTCATAGCTAAAGATTAACATCGGGTTCTATACATAAGAAATAACACTTGGTACTCATATTTCCCATTCTAGGTTACCTCATTCAATAAATGACCATCCTATCAAAAGAGTTTACATACTCAATGCAAGCTTGAAAAACCCTCATGACACTCTTCACAGCAATAGAAAACTATATCCTAAATTTCATATGGTACCACAAAAGACCATGGGTAGATAAAGAAATCCTATGCAGAAAGCACAATACGGTGTGGATTATAATACCAGATTTCAAGCTATAAGGAGCAAAATCAGCATGTGTCTGGTACAGAAACAGACATATAGTTCACTAGAATGAACTAGAAAATCCAAACATGGGTACACATGATTGCAGTCATCGTGTATTAAACAGAAAAGACCCAAAAATACATAGTTGGGATAAAACATCATCTTCAACAAATGGTCCTGGAAAAACTGTGGAGAGATGAAATTATTACCTTATCTATAACACTGGACAAAATCCACTACAAATGGATCAAAAATCTTTATCTGAAGCCTAAAACATGAAAACTGTTAGGAGGGAAAAAAGTAGTGCTCTATAAGATAAAAATATAAGAAAGGACTTTCTGAATAGGTTCTATTATCTCAAGAACTAGGGCCAACAATTGACAAGTGAGATCTCAAAACTACAAGGCTTCAGTCCAGCAAAGGACACAGTTAAACATGTGAAAAAGAAGTTCATAGAATGGTAGAGAATCTTAGCAGACTATATGTTGACTAAAGTAGAATTTCCATAGTGTATATAGAACTCAAAAACAAAAACAAGAAACAAGAGTAAGTAAACAAATACATCACAATTTAAAAATGAGCCATGGAGCTGAAAGAGAGTTCTTAAATAAACAAAAATATCTACCTCAAAAGGCATTCATCGTTTTTAGAAATTAGGGAAATAGAAATTAGAAATGCATGGATATTTCATCATACCCTTGTCTGGATGACTAAGATGAAGAACTAAAATGACAACAAATGCTAGGGAAAGAAATGGGAAAGGTAAACCTTTGTACAATGGGAGTACAATCTGGTACACTAACTCTAGAAATTAAAAAAGCTAAAAATATATCTATATTTATCACTCCTTAGCGTGTATCCAAAGAATTTTACATCCACTCTGCAGGAACTTGCTCAGCCAAGTTCATCACATTTTACTCAATTAGCTAATAAATAGAAACAATGTTTTTAAGTGACAAATGGATAATGAAGGTGTGATACATTTATACAATGGAGTACAAGTAAGTTGTGAAGGGAAAGAAAGTCATGAAATTTGGTGGTAGATAAGAGACATAAATTCTCAAAATTTTATTTATCGGCAGGTAATGTCAAATGAAGACAGGATGTACAAGGAGTTTAACTGGCTGATAAACATTAAGGAATATAAAATAGTAATTGAAAAACTAACACTCATTATTGAACCTTGAATGCTTAGTTTAATGCCTTAAAATAGTGTGTTTTATAATGATATCCACATGTTATACATCATTACATTCATGACTATGCTGAAATACATTAAAAGTGTTTTATCAGCTAAAAAACAAAAAAAAGAGGATAAATAATTTTTTCCAGATGGCTTGACAAATAAATTATAAATTCAAGAGTTATCTTTGGGTTACTTTTATTAACTTTGTGCTCTGGTTTGTATCTTAAATGTCAACAAAGACCTATGTGTCAAAGGCTCAGGCCCAGATGATGCTACTGGGAGCTTGTGGGACTTCTGAGAACTACAGTTTAGTTGAAGAGTGATTCTTTCTCTCTCTTTATATTTCTCCCTCTCCTTTTTCCCTCCCTCTCCCATTTTTCTTCCTTTCCCCTTCCTTTCTCCTTCTATCCCTCCCTCCCTTCTTCCCTCCCTCCATTTCTCCCTCTCTCCCCTTTTCTTCAGGCCACCCCAGTACAGGTTTCTTCAATGATGTGCCATAGCACCACTGGCCCAAATTCACCTTGACCTAGTGAATATAGAATGAAAGATCTGAATATGTGACCAAAATAAATCTAGTTCCTTGCTATAAGTTGATTTTTCTCAGAGTATCTGTCACCAAAACCTATTATGATTAACAGAAACATCAGTGTTGTGTCCTAAGTTAAATTTAAAGAATGTTTTTCAAGCAAATATAAACTGTGCATGAAAGCATATCATAGATTATTCTAGATTCCTTTTATTCCTTCATACATAAGAATGCATAGTCTTTAATATTGTACTTTTCCTTTTAATTAAAAATAGAGGGTTTTTCTCATATAATAAAGCCTGATTGTGGTTTCCCTTCTCTCTTCAGCTCCCAGTTTTTTCCCACTTCTGCTTTTCTCCAGATTCATTCCGCGTCTGTCTCTTCTTAGGAAAAATAAACAAATTTCTAAGGGATAATTAAAAGATAAAATACAGCAACATAAAAAACTAACTCATCAAAGAAAAGTATAAAAATTTTTGTGCATGTATGTGAATAAAGGTAGTTTAATATGTAAATGTATATCTACCTAGGGTATACATCTACATGGGGTAGAAAGTCATATGCCTTTTCTTTTTCTCAGTTCTACAAAGTAAACATATGATAGCAAATTGAATCTTAAAATACATGTAAACTTCATTACCTCAGATTTGCTTTGCTTTTTCGAAGCTTATCAGCAATGACTACTGTAGATCTAGTGTTACACTTTGCCATAACTGAGACTTTATCTGACACGTTGAACACCACAGCTCTCATTCTAGCAAGAGCTCAGTCAGAAGCTTTTCCACTAATAAGAACAGCATCTTGATGAGTCCATGTCTTCCATGTCTCAAATCCAAACTTCTCATATGGCACATCTATCCAAACTCTACATCTGAGTAGGTGGTCAAACGCTGCTGGATCCATCAACACCATGCTTTGATTTCACAACATGCTTTTTTTAAAAAAATAATTTACTTATTGTTTCTCAAATCATAATTCATTCACACAGGGGCTATAAACACAGAAAGGCAGGATGTGGTTAAGGGGATGACACTGGAGTGTGGGTGTTCAGGAGGAATACAGGTATCTTTCAGAACAGGGAATCGGCTGGGTGAAGGTTCAGGGGATAGGTCACTATGACTCTGCCTATGACTCACTTGTCCTTATCTAAGTTGGTATTGTCTGCCAAGGCTACCTATTTACAAGGTCTATGACTACTCAGGCTTGTAAATTTCCACAAAAGATGCCTGTTTACAATGGCTTATAGCCATCTGTTTCAATGTTTTTCCACTGAGACCCAAAACTTGGTGTCAGTATACATGTATGACAGGTCTATTGCTGATTTTAGGCCTATGGCTGATTTTAGGCCTTCAGTGTGTAAGCGGGGCTGCCCCTGACATCTCTTCCCTTCTCTAAGTATAGAAGGGCTGTGGCAATTCTAATCTTGCAAAGGCAGGGATAGAGGCCTAACCTCCAGTACTTGAAGGGGACCTTGTAATGGCTCTGGTTCCCCTGTTGTTCACAACATGCTTTGAACAGCTGCTTAGTTCTAAATATGACTATAAGGCTCCTCTAGAATGAGAAAATTCATATATAATTTTTCTATTCTAAAGATTGATCTTTCCTTCTGCTATTTTTCAAAACTATTTCTATTTTGAATAAACAAAGAAAATAAAAGATAAATAATATTTCTAAATGTCTTTTTGGCTAGAGTTGTCCATGCCTATTTTATCATTTGAACTACTTAATATTCAACTATTTCCATATTAGTTTTTACTAAGACCTGAATGGTAAATAAGAATAACTAAAGCATGCACCAAACCAGAGAAGTGTACGTAAATATAACACTTCAGTACACCATCTAAACTAAAAACAGACATATTCTTTGAGGAAATGAGTTTGTAGAGAGGAATACCACTTTAGCATCAGCTCAGGATTTTTATTCACTTGTAAAGGGTTATTCACCCCTTCTCTTTGAGAATACAGAAATGCTTTAGTAAATAAATTACTTCTCAAGAACTGCATGATTCCTGAAATTCAGAAGTCTTTAAATGGTATCAGGGTAACCCATAAAAATGTGTGATTCTATGCGAATTTAAGAGTAGTGTTTTCTCTTGCTGTGTGCCCTTTGGTTCTGCACTAGCTGTCTTATTCTCGGACTGTTCTCTTTGTCTGTATGTCTTACTTTAAAAGTGAAAACCTTCCTGCTTTGCAGTCCCTGAAACTTAATTTCATGACTGCCTGCATTCCATTGTTTTCAGATAGGATTATCAATGAATGTCCCAATACTACCCTATCCTGTCTCCATGAAGAAGAATAAGAGTCAGCCAGTGTAATTCCTAGAGAAATTGATGTTTGAAAGTGAACCTTTCAAAACAAAAGTCACGATGAAGGTAGAATGATGTACAGATGGAGGTAAAAGGCTTGGGGTGGTGAGCTATTTTTAAGATGTATTTAATTATATGTTTTTAAACGAAGCATATGTCAGTAGGTCTGTGTTTGGGTATGTGCTTATGAGTGCTCATGACATTTGAACAGTCCAGAAGCATTTGAATAGATGTCACAAGTTGAGGTAATTTACACTGGACAAAGCACACAGCTTTTATTGTACCTTATGATTATTTAGTCATATTTTTAGTAGAAGAAAAAAATTAAATATCTAACTTGCCAATCCAGTTGTTACTCAGTTATGTCTCACCTCTTTGTGATATTCATCTACCTAGAGGAATTATGTTCAACCTGGCAAAGGACTGTGCCACTCCCACAACCCTCTCTAATATAGAGTTTCATAGAGGCTAAGTCATCAAAAAACTTTAACATTGGAGGAAAGTAATATTTGTGACAAAGTTGTTTTGGTTATTTTTCTTTAAAACAAAGGAAGTTGTCTCACACTATCAAATAGTAATGAATAATAAGAAAAAATATGAATAAAAATATTTGGCAATGATAAAGATAATGGTAGCTCACTCTGTTATATCTTTTAAACAAAACACTGGCAAGATTTTCCACCTTTATTCTTGAGGAAATTAGGTTTCTGCAAAAGTTTAGACAAAATAAAATTGTAAAACAGCTCCTTAATTTAAAATTTTAGTTGTATGTGTATTAATTATTCAATAATGTAATTGATATTATTAACAAATAAAACTAGATTATTGTCAGTTTATAATGAAGTTGAATGTAAGAACACTGTTCTCTATTTCCAACCTTTATGTCAGTGGTAATATAATCATAATTTGTAAACTAAGGATGTCAAATACATTTACTTATTTTTAAATCATATGGAAAGATCAAGACAAGGTCTATGAATAATAACTTTAATATTATTTTCAGAAACCCATAAAAAATTAAAATGTTATGGTAGAAAAGTATTTCCTACTCATTATGTGACAGTCTTCAGTTAATTTTTGAAACCAGTCTGTAGCTCTAACTACACACAATTCACTATGTTAGGGTATGACAATTGTAAATAAGTCATTTTTCGCTTTAACGGGATTCTAGTACAGCTGGAGATATATAGATACTCATAACACCCCAAATTAAAATAGCATCAATTAACACAATTCCTTTTGTTGTCTATAGGGCCTGTCATGGGAAATAATTCTATGTTTATGTATCCTTATAGAGATACGAATGATATAACTAAATTAATTCCACTGAAAAAGTAGGTAATAATCAAGAACCTGAGAATCAAGGTTGGGAGTTCTTTGTTAAACTCATGGCCTTAAGAAGGCAAAAGATCTTAAAGTGCAAAGGGAGTTATGCATACAAGAGAGTTAAAACCCTAACATCTCCCACATTGTCACAACTGTTCAACTCCTAATAACTCTGAAAAAACAACTTTGACACCTGTGAGTGGCTCTTAGCTTAAAGAAAAGAAGCTGTCCTTGGATGGCCTTAGATTGAAATGCCCACTTTACTTTAGGTGAGCTGTTGAGTCTATACCATGCTGAATTCAGTGTGTGAAAGCACTTAAGTACAATAAGAATGTCCATCTTCTCTAAAGAGAGGTCTCAGCTCCATTTGTTCTGAAGTGTAAGAAAAGAGAGAAAAGAAAGTATGCAAGAAAGCCATGCTACTGCAGGGGGAAGACAACAATGACACAGCTACATTCATCTATGACACTTGGACACATATTTATTTCCTTGTGATATAGTGGTCCCGGATTGAGTGAACCTCATCTACTTATTTCTTGGTGTGCCCAGTTGACAGAAGAATAATGGATGTCTCTGCAGAAAAGACAGTCTAACAAATGTAAGTGGATTTTTTATTCTCCATGTTTCATACAGCAACCATTTGCATAAGGATATTATGACTTTACAAGAGAGAGGAAACAAATCCCCAGATACATTAAAAATCGATCTGATCAGCTTGTCTTTCAGGCAGGTGAAGTAGACATAGACATGTCACAAAGGCACACTTGGTGGGTGATTTTCTTTCCTTACATATGCCATGTTATTAAATGACAATAAGTGAAATATTTCTTCTCCTCATAAAAGATTTTGGAACCTATTTGGAACATACACATAGGTGTGTATAATTTGAGAGAAATGTATGAATTTCTCCCAAATCATGCCATCTGTCAGTGCACCATCAGCAGCTAGTCACAAAACAAACTGGACAATATATGAGTCTTGCTCTCCAAACACAGAACTTCACATGACTACTAAGCAAATTCTTGCATTTTGCTTTTTTTCCTTTCTAGAAATATTATCTCTCATTTCATTTTGGGTCCTTTTCTCTAATTCTTTTATTTTTTAGAACTTTTTCAGCTTATGAGCTATCACAGCAGAAATCATGAAAATAACTGGGAAGAGTAGAAAGATAAACAATTTATCAGTCTCATTCTTTTCTGAATGCTTAATATTCATTAAGGACTCATACTGCTGTGAGAGTTGGACATATATATTTCCTATCTGTCAGCAGCCACCTGACTATTTCAATCTGCCATCTCATGATTCAAAGGTGACAAGTGGCCAAACTTTCATCATCATGTAATTCACAGCTTGATATAGGATTCCAGAATTGAACAGACAAGTCAATGTGTTTAAAACGTGTTTAGTGATCACTTGTCATCACTGTGTAGACAAATACAAAAAAAGCAATCTTTCAGCCTGAGAAGGAGGACATGATGGAAAGAATCAAGCTTGTCACCTACTGGACTTGTAGGTAGTGTGATAGAATCATGGTTCTCTTCTCTTAGGACTTTGCCTACAAAGGATGTAAGCACAAGGCTATTTATGGTTGTTCAATATATTAAGTGACTTTCCACCTCTAAACTTCTAAGGTTCATTCATAACCAGACATATCCATGAAAGTGGAATGACTAATTGTCTGGGGCCACGGGATTTACTTTCTTGTCAGATCTCTCAATAACATGTCCTTAAATATTACTCATCATTTAATGGAGATTATTAGTTGTTGATGTCCTAATAATATCAATGTATGCAGTATTAATCCAAAATGTAAAGCTGATGAGATGGTGCCTATGTGGAAATGAAATCACAGAAAAGCTGGAGGATAAGTAGCCAGTTTTTATAAATCTCAGCCTTAAATGGTTGGGTTCCACAAAATCTGAAGCAATTAAGGAATAGAGAGATAGAAGAAATTGAAACCACACACGTCCTAACATGAACTGCTGCACTGAACACTGGCTAATGCCTGGCCAGCACAAACAGTGAGTTTCCTCATTTACCCACCTGACATGTAGCATTTTGATATCTCTAAAAAGGGGAACAGTATTTTCAATGCTATAGTACCTCTGATATCCAAGAAGCTTCTTAAATTCTATTTATTATTGCTGGAGTCCCCTTGATTATCTGTCAAGATGTTATTATTTATCTGGAATATATTAGCTTTTTATTTATTATTCTTCAGTGTCTAACTAAAATCTCATTTGTGGAGACACAAGAGGTTCTGCAGGACATTGTGTTAAATGAAATAAGTCAGGCATGAAAAAACAAACTCCACATGATCTCACTCACCGATGAAATCTGAAAGAGTGTACCTCGGAAACATTGAGAGTGGCAATAAGGGTTATCTGAGGCTGAGGAAAGTGGAGAGAGGAGTCAAGGAGAGGGTGTTCCAGATGCAATGCCTTCATTCAGTAGAAGGACCAGTTCTGGCAAATTCAGTGTGAGAGGCATGACTATACTGAGTAGTCTCCTTAAGTTTGGGGAGTGAACAACACACAGCTGTCCTTGGGCAGGTGCTAGGAAAAGGATTTTCAAATTTCACTTTCCTACATACTCAGGAGACATATTTAAAAGGAGAAATGAAAAGAACAAAATAGAATCAGTGAGATAAAAAGGAGGACTACCCAGTTCCTCTGAGCTTACCAAATCAGTCCACCTTAGTCACATTTTTATTTACAGTTTTTTTTGAAACAGATATTTTATTAAAACTATCAGGTGAACATAATACATTCTAGACTATGGTGCCAAAAGAATAGATGTGTTAATGGTAATCTATTCTCAAGGAATAAAATTTCATATCTAACATGAGTTATGTGAGAAGCTACTATACTTCCCAGTGTGCAGAGGTGAGCAGAGCAATGGCATCATCAGAGGGGGCAATGCAGCCAGTTGCAGAGAAACAGAAGTCATGGAGGGATAGAACACATGTCCCTTCAAGTGGACAGATGTTCACCCTGTTCCCCACTTTGGGAATAGTAGTTGTTTTGAATGACTTAATAACCTTTTTATGTAAACATTAAACAATTAGTACATTTAGAAATTCTTTTAATGGACTAAATGTCACTATCTTAGAAAAGTAAAATTGGAATGTTATGGACAGTCAGAAACTATATCCAAATTGACAGCTTTGACGCTTTGGATTATTTCAACTCAGCACCACTGATATTACGGTGAGAAAAATGGATGATAATCTCATACAAAATTATTTTTCTTCAGAAAGGGACAACTTAGATTTTTTCTTCATGACAATTCTTCCAAGGAGAAGGCCAGATGTGGTTTGAAAGACAGAATAGAGCAAATAGGAATTTGGGTATCAAAGCAACCAAGGACCAAGTAGTGAAAAGTTCACAGAAGTTATTCAAGGCTTCCAGCCCAAAGTTCCACACTAGGGCTTTATCAGAACTGAGTCTTTTGAGATCTGCCTGTCACCAGCCAGTACTAAGCACACTGTTTCTAAAGAAAATCTTTGTTCTAATTCTCTCCTGACAGGAAAAGCTTCTGGGTTCACTCAACCCCATCTTCATCCTTTACAAAGAATACTATAGAGAGAACAGTTAGATTCCCAGGGGTCCTCCTTATTTAACTAGCTCTGTCTAACCAGAAAACCGCCTAAGACTCCCACCCTTCACTCACCAGAGCACACAGCCAAAAGCTTGCTTTTATTTTCTTCCCTTTGGGGTTCCTCAAAGTAGAGGTGTCCCAGAAAGGAATCCTTTGTAACTGGGTCACCTAAGTGATTGATAAAGGGGCAGAAACATACCAAAGATAGAGTGTCTACTGCTCCTTCTCCTCAACAGGACAGTAGTGCAGAATGTCTGACCCAGATTCAGTTCATAGGAAGGTAGGACTATCAAGCTGATAAAAATAATAGTAATAATAATAATAATAATAATGATGGATGGCAGCATTCCTCCCACTGACTCTCCCTGCAGAAAGCCTTTAGCACACATTACACAAGTGGGTAGACTGTGACAACCTGCTCTAAAAGCAGGATTGCATTGAGATTATTTTACAACAATGAACATTTGCTTAATTTTCAGAAAGCCCAGGAAACATGTTCATTCTCAAAACTCACAACCCTATCGATTCTTTTTTGCAGTGTTCCACGGTTGAATTTTTTGGAACTTCATCTCCAATTTTGAGTTTACTGCCGGGATTATTGTTATTTCACTAACAACAAAACCTAAGAAATTTCCCCAAGAGTATTTCTGAGTTTGGAATGAAAATGATTCCCTTCTCGTCTAATGATCACAACATTCTCAGCTCATATATATGAAGTAGGATCACTTGCTGTGGGTAACTGAAGTGCCTCTGGCTAAATTTAAGAGAAAGATATTTACTCAAAAAGTAATTAGGCTTATAGCCGCTGCAAGAAGATGGAGAATTAGACTTTGGGAATAAGAACTTCATAGAAACAAAACAAAACAAGACAAAAAACTGTTTTTGAATAAAATGTTCAGCTGGACATTTCTGTCACAGAAACACCAACCAAGACTCCTAGGCACTGAGCCTTTACCTTCAGATCTAGGTACACATTATCAGTTTCCCTTCCTGGTTATTTGACTAGTGTCATGAACAGTGTGAAAACTTGCCACTCTTTACAGGCTCAGTGGTGCCCATATATAGGAATCCATCATGATCTGGCTATATAGCATTGGCTTTTCTTTACAGAAAGAGGATTTGAGAAGTGTCCTGAGGCATTCACTGGAGTGTCCAGCCATTTCCCTCCCCCCAGAAGGATGTATAAAACTTAGCTACAGGTTAGAATACATAACCTGGGTAAAGATAACTGAATGAGGCTCCTTTTTTTTTGGTCAATGAGGAGATCATTGTCCACCCCGGGTGCCGAGTTCCCAGAGCTGGTACTTTAATATCACCCATAATCCTGCCCTTATCGTCTTACCCATGCTCTTTAAAGACACATAGTGAACTGACTGATTCCTCAGACGAAGCTCTGATGGAATCGTGTTTTGCTTTGTCCTTGAGACTTCACTGGGAGAGGTAGATCTTGTTTATATTTCTCCCAAGAAGAAAAATAAAAGCTTCTAGTAACAATGACTGGCTCCAGATGAAAATTCCCAGGCCCAGACACCAACTGGCCAGGGTGAGCTCATACCCTGGTTGTCTGCACCTCTTACACAAACCTTCCCTGCAAGTCAGTTACCATAAGAACAATTTACCTTGCAAGATTATCTTAAGAAGAAAAAGCTGGAACTCCCACAGGGGTATGTGACTACATATGTTTGCATATAGCTATATAAAAAGGGTGATGTCTGCAGGAGAATAAAGATACACTCACTATAGCCAAAGAAAGATAAGATGGTCACTAGTTATGGCATGCTTCAGCCACCTGGATGATGAGAGAAGGGGTGGGGCTTTCAAGATCTGTTTCAGCTTGGCAGTGGCTCAGATACTCCAAAAATGTTTTGTTTGTTTTCTTGAAGTTTTGAGAAATTTCAAAGTGTTTCTCAGCTTTGATTTTGCCCACAGTTCACAGCAGCTGGGCAGGGAGACTCTTGACAAAGGAGAGGGAAAACAAAACAAAACAACCAACAGAACAAGCAAACAAACCACAGGTCAGGACTGCTTAAAACATGGTTTTGTTTTCACAGGAGTGAACAACCACCACGCGAATATACAAAAAGTGAAAATATGAAAAACATCTTAGCTGTATTTTAAACAAATGACACTGGGTATCCAACCCCAATTATGGCATGCTCTGGCAAGAATGAATGGAACTGTTTGTCAATGTTCTAGGCTGCAATGTAGTTTATATCTTGTTTATATCTTGTTTTATACTTCTTTTCTCTCATGGCCTGAGTAATGGAGGTGGGAGACCCCTAATGTTCACAGGTTACTGAAACAAAATTATTTTAGGGGAGTTATTTTAGTTATAATTTCCTATCCCATAGATGCACATGGCTCATGGAAGACTGACTGGAACCAAATGCAATGTGTTTAAAAGCCAACTTAACCACAGGACAGTGATAGACATATGTGACCTGAAACAATTAGACCAATTACCATAAAGTAAAAATAACACTCTCTATAGAATTTTAGAGCACTTAGAAACTAACTGTAATAGTCAAAATAAATGCATCTGAGCACAAGTAATTCTACATTTATAGACCTTGAAATACACTAATTTGAAAAAGGAATGTGGAAGGCTTAATGGCTGCTACACAGATGACATAGATTTTGGAATTATTTGAAATTAATTTTAGTTATAAATCTTCTCCAGTAAAACAAAATGTAGAAATATGCTTGTGGGGAATGGAGTGTTAGCTAAAGAAGATAGAATGGAGAAAATGGGAAAATACTAAAATAATTATAGCTCATAGTGTAACATTAGGTCTAATAGCAAAGTGATTGGGGCAGAAAGGTGAATCAGAAATTTGAAAACCCAGGAATAAATTCTATTCGTTTCATATAATAATCAGCATCTGGAACTGACCAGAGTGATACCAAGAGGGCTACTGCATGTATGATCAGACTGCCAGGAAAATGGGTGGTACTAAATATATTTATAAAATTAGCTTTATTTAAACTTAACAATTTTGCTGCAGAATTCTCTGCAGAAGATTGTGTGTACACTCTGGGTCAAGGGGCCAAATAAACGTACAGATAATGAGCTGCAGGGAGTTATCCTACCTTGTTATAAATACACCTTCTGGGAACACAGAGAAAAGCTACTTTCATTTAGTTTATCTTCTATGGTTACCATAACTATGGCTGCTATGATCACCGTGAGATAACCGAAGCTTAGTACAGCCAAAATTCTGGTCTTCTCATTTCAAAAATGTTTCAATTCAGGTTTGTCTTAGCCCCCTCTCTTAGTATTCAGCTTCAGACTTCTAGCCATGTCAGGTTGAAGACATGATTTACAAAACTGCACAAAGGGAAAGCTTGTTGGAGCTTTGACAGTATCTGCTCTGCACACATTTTTACTTTATAATGAAGGAGAAATGAGTGCTTACTCTATATTACCCAATACTGAATTCTCAGTTTTTTTAGAGTAACTTTCAAGCAATCACATATAAGACAAATATATGTTTTGAAAAAGAATCATCAAACATAAAAGTTAGGTTTTGAATTTGTAAAACAGCACCATAGATAACTGAAGAACCAATCCTTTTGTGTTACATGTTTTCCAAATGACACTTGTTTACTTACATTACTTCTCACTCTTACCCCTCTCCTTGTCTATGCTTATTGAAAAGCTAGAAGAAATTCTAATGGTGTCCATGATAACCGTCATTGGCCAAATTAAAAACTCAATGAATTTAGAACTGGGGTACAGCTTGGTTGGTAGAGTCCTCCCCTAGCAACCTCATAGTTTGGAATCTACCCTCAAACCCATGTGAAGTAGGCATGATGGTGTGTGTGATACCAGTAATCCTTACATTCTGGGGGTAAAAGTGGAGGGATCTGAAATTTTAGATCGTTAAGGAATCATCATAGTCTACATAGAAAGGCAGCTGCCAACCTGGAATATATCAAATCCTATCTAATAAGTTAAAAAGGAAAGAAAGGCAAAGAATATGTCCACAAATGCATACATTTTCCAAATTAGTCATGATTTTAGACAGATATCAATGAACAGTAAATGATGGTAAGGGGTTTCATGCTGCAAATATAATATCTTACTGTGATACTTCATTTCACCAGAAAAGGTTTACTGTCTATTTCTTACATTGTGTTTTTGAACATATGGAAGCCCATAACTTAAAGTCTTTTGTCTACCTATTTGTATATTTGATTAATATGAGCATCCTAATCTCATTTTTACCAAAGGATAGAGGCTACATAAGGGGAAGATTAGGGTCAACTTTCTGTTCTATTTTTTAGGTTCTAATTCTAGCTAGTTTTTATGTCAACTTGACCTAACCTAAACACAATTTGGAAGAGGAAACCTCAATAGAGGAAATACTCCCCATCAAACTGGCCCTGTTAGTGGTGCATTTTATTGATTAGTGATTGATTTGAGTTGGCCCATCCCACAGCAGATGGCATAGCCCCTGAATGAGTGGTCCCAGATTGCATAAGAGAGCAGGCTGAGCAAGCCACGGGGAGCAAGTAAGCAAGCAGTGTTCCTCCTTGGCAGCTGCTCCAGTTCTTACATCCAGGTTCCTTTCCTGACTCCCAGGGACAACGGACTTATATAATATAAGATGAAATAAATCCTTTCCTCTCCAAGTTGGTTTTGGTCATGATGATTTATCACAGTAATAGAAACCCTAAGACATCAAATAAGTGATTTTGAACATAGCAATGTGAACTAAATATGAAAATTCCAGCTAACTGAGCATGATACTCATTGTGAATATTTTGCTTAGAAACGTTTTGCAAATTTCTTAAATATGAGCAAGGATGCCAGATTTACAAAAAGGCTGAAAGCCCCACATTCAATGCAGTCTTCTTAAAATGCTGATTTTTTGACCCTCCTGCTTGAAGTTAGTAATTATGCCTTTTATCTTCTAAGGCAACATTTTAACTTTAAGGATTGAATCACCTGATTAGCACAGTTTGGTTTTTACCAGGTGGTTTATTGAATGCGACAATTAACATCATCTCTGAGAAATGAAGCTCAGTTGTTCAAAAGAAATTAATTTTGTTTATCCATTTATGCATCATTTTGGTCTAGTATCAAAAGAAGCTTTTACCAGGCAGTTACCAGGGCATGTACTTGGATGTAGTGTTCTCCAGATCTGTGAAAGCTGGTACAGGTGAGTTAGTAAATAGTTAATGCTGATAATTAATCCTTCAACTTGGCTGGATACAGAAACATCATGAACTCATACTTCTGGATGTATTTGTAAAAGTATTACCAGAAAACTTTAACTGAGGTTGGAAGACCCACCTTGTGGCTGGGACCATCCTATGGATAGGGGCTTAGACTGAGAAGGAGAAAGACAGAAAACAAACCTATCCTTTTTTAGGTTGATTCCTAGCAGATATTTTCTTACAGCAACAAGAGTCTACCTCCAGTAGACAGGATTTCAAGTGGAGAGATGGGATTACCAACCCACAGTCAAAATTTCTGACTCAGAATTGTCCCTGTCTGAACTCCAAGGATACAAACAGAAAACAGACTGAAGTAAAAGCTGTCCAATGACTAGCCAAATTTGGGATCCATCTCTTTATGCGGGGGGCCACCAAGGTCTGACATTATTACCAATGCTATGATGTGCCTACAAACAGGAGCCTAGCATAGCTGTCCTCTGAGAGTCTCTATGAAGGGCTGACTGAGACAGATGCAGATACTTTCACTCACCCAAAGTCTGGGACCACTATGGTTAAATTAGTGGAAGGACTGTAGAAGCTGAAGGGGAGGACGAACCATAGGAAGACCAGCAGTTTCAACTTACCCAGACCCCTGGGAGCTGCCAGAGACTGAGCCACCAACCAGACAGCAAAACATAGGCTGGTCCAAGGCCTCCAACCAATATACAGCAGAGGACTGCTTGGTCTAGCTTCAGTGAGAAGATGTGCCTTAATCCTTGAGAGATTAGGCCCCAGGGAAGGGGGATGCCTGGTGCTGTGGGAGGGGATAGTTGGATAACCCTTAGATGCTCAGGGGAGGAGGAATGGGATGAGGAAGTGTGGGAGGAGGTACCAGTAGGAGAGGCAACACCTAAACATAAATAAATAAAATAATTTAAAGCGAAAAAGAAAAGAAATAATGTTCTAGGCTTTTCACTATCACTCTAGTTATCATAGAGCTCTCTTTGACGCCCAGGCTAGCTGTAAACTCAAGCCAATTCAGCTGTTGCAAGATACCAAATGTGAGGTGTGGTTTGCAGGTTTGAGCAAAGGCCAAAGGGTTTATACTGGTAAGCACCACCTTGCTTCGTCCGTCTGTTTTGCCTCTTATGTTGTGTTCATTTCTCTTCTTCACTTTTGGCACATCCCTCATTTAATATACCTTAGATTTACACATGCCGTTTCTCAGAAGACTGGCACTTGGGGTGCATATAGGTATGCTTACCTCACAGATAATTCTAGGTATGTGTCTGGTAAATTTGTTATCTGGATAAACAGTTTTTTCTCCTTTTTAAAAATGTATTTGAGGTTGTAATCTAATTCTGTCATTCTCCACTCCCTTCTGTTCTTCCATACTCTCCCATATAGGAATTTTTAACAGATCTCAATTCCCTCATGCTTAATAGGAAGCATGTGCTTATGTGAGTCCAAGAATGTGACCAGCCCTCACTTTGTATAAACACATCAAGCTAATTAAAGCTGTTGGAAACTGCAAAAATAATCTTATTGGAATCTAGAAATCATAACCTCTCAGTTTGTTTTGAGGCATTTTTTCTAGCAATGATTAAATAGCTATCATTTTTTAACATTTGCATTCTGCCCAACCCCCGAGGGAGGATAGTACCATTGTAATTATGGTACATTCTTCTGAGATTCATAATGAGGTATTATTTTGCTAATGGAATATTCAAATAGTCAGTAGTAATTTATCAAATAGTCCTAAGTTCCATTTTCTCAGTGTGAATCTTTTTATTCTCAGGTACATTGATGTGTGTGTGTAAGGGGGGGTTATCAAGGCTTTTGTAATTCAAATTATCCATTCCAACATGTTATATATATATATATATATATATAATTTAGAAGAGTTTATAAAATTAAAATCATACAGGCTTCATGACAAAGGCAATTTCTGCATTTTAATGTATTTTTCTATTTGAAAGCTAATTTTGAAATTTTACTAAATTGCAAGTAGAAAAAGGCAAAATGTAATTCAACTTTCTCCACATTGATCTGCTAGTTCCAAATTGAACTATCAGCAGAGTACTCCAGCAAACTAGATAGAGATTCAGAAATGGAACATTTTTTCAGATCAAAGTCTATTTGCTTTCATCTTTAAAATCAAGAAATATAAGGCAGGAGATGTAGGTCAGATTCATGCCTAAAATGCTAGTATTCTTGAGGCTGAGACAGAAAGACTGGCATAAGTTTGAGTGGGGTCAGAGCTACATACCGAAAAGAAAGAGTTAAGGTCAAAGTGGTGGAAGAGGAAGAGGAGGAAGGAAATATGTAGAAAGGAAAAGGCAAGGGAGGGATGGGGATCAAAGAAGGAAGGAAGGAAGGAAGGAAGGAAGGGAGGGAGGGAGGGAGGGAGGGAGGGAGGGAGGGAGGGAGGGAGGGAGGAAGAGATAATGACATGGTAGAACCCTGACTAGTAGTCACCAAGATTGTCAATCCAAGTTCAGTCTCCAGTACGAGCATAACAGGAGACTCTAGCAACTTTACTGTGAATTCCTCAAGTCCACCATGGTGCAATCTCTTGGGCCAGTGTGCACACACTGACACAATATATAAGTAAGTAATTTAAAATGGACACCATATTTTGGCACAAATGTCTTAGGTGTATATGTATTCTAGTCAATATAATATGAAGCAAACAATTAAAAATAAAATAGTCTCTCCTGTTAGAGGTAGCATATTATATTGTAGATTGTATATTTCTTATTCAAAACATTTGGAACCAGAAATATTCAAACTCCCCCCCCCCCAGGATTTTGGTATAGATATATAAATTTAATGAGAAGTCATGGGATGTTTAAAGAAAAGACTAATTTACAGTTTACATTTGCTTTATACGTATCTACCCAAATGTCCTTTTACATAGTAGTTCTAGTGCACCAGTGTTTTGAGGGAGACTTTAGAGATCAGGTGTAGGTCTAGGTTGATTACCTATGATAACACGCTGGTTATCAAAACAGCTCAGATTTTGGAGTATTTGAATTTTGAATTTCATAACTTGTACTTATATTTTAATAAAATGAGTTATATAAGTTTTTACCTGTATTTATGATAATCTGGGAGGCACACATCTGTTTGTGTCTGCAAAGGTGTTTCTAGAGATTATCAGATGCTCTGAAGAGGTAAAATCCACTCTTATGCTGTACAGTACTATTCGATGAATTGAGACCCAGATTGCGCCTTTTAAAGGGAAAAGAAGAAAACTAAATGATGGTCAACACCCACCGCCCTCTGCCTCTTGATTCATAAAGATGTGAAGAGTCACGGCTTCATGTTCCTGCTGCCATAAGCCCCAGTATAACTTTCCTACCAGGATGGACTATATCTCTTCAAATGTGAACAAATAAATTCCTCCTTAAGTTGCTTCAATATCAGAGAAAAGTTGACTAATACAATGTACAGCTAACCAAACAATGACTGAAGGACAGTAGTTCCTGACCTGACAGGATGAGGGCTTCCATCAAGTCAAACTTTCCAGTTTTTTTAATTTACTTTTTAATGATACTGTCACCTGAGGAGTTGAAAGATTCATTTAAACACAGCATCGAAGATCCATGGGGATTTAATGTACCAGAGCAGATAGGGGACTATGCCTTGTGGAAGTGGTTCAGAGAAGTCCTAAAGAATAGATTTAGGACTTGCCATTTCCAATACTGTCACAATGTACCTGTCTCTTACCCTTGAGATCATAGCTCTGCTCTAGCCTCATAGACACTAGCCTGGTGACAGAGGTAAGCTGGAAAAGCCGGAAGCTCCTGTTATCAGAAACAGTACAGATTTTTCAAAACAGGTTTTGTAGGCAAAATTAATACAGTTTTAAATATATCTACATATTTTTTCTTTACAGATGAACTAAAAATTGGTGAGATATGGCTACATTTAATTTAGGTTAGCTATGTGTTATATATAAACTGTTGTCCAGAGCATCTTTGGGGATCATGTGGTTTGCTACTGTGTTTCATTGTCTAATACAAAAAGAAAGGAAGAAGGGAAGAAAAGAAGAGAGAAAGAAAGAAAGAAAGAAGGAAAGAAAGAAAGAAAGAGAGAGAGAGAGAGAGAGGGAGGGAGGGAGGGAGGGAGGGAGGGAGGGAGGGAGGGAGGGAGGGAAAATAGAGAAAGAGAGACAGAGAGAAGAGAGAGAGAGAGAGAGAGAGAGAGAGAGAGAGAGAGAGAGAGAGAGAGAGAGAGAGAAATTAAAAGGCAGACTTGTGGGTCCCTGTGACTCAGTGTAGGTGAAGATCTCCTACTTCACTGTAGTATTCTCCATCTGCATCTCACATGTTACCATCCTTCCTCCTTAGCTGACACTCTTTTCTTACTTTTTTTTTTGTAATGACAAGCTGCAGAGACTGAGTCAGGCTGAGTGTCAACAATGTAGCCATAAATTCCTTGCGTGTAAAGATAATGTCAGTTATGGCTGCTTCTCTCCTGAGCCAATGAGTCCCCTGAGAACTGTGCCTTATGACTAGCTATGGCCTGACTTTGAGGAGGTGGATCTATTTGCTAGCACTCTCATCTCCTCTGTCTTTTCACAGAACTTTTGTAGAAGAGAAAGTATTGGTAAGCTGCATTCATGGTCTTCATTATAAGGAAATGCTGTGAGCGAAAATAGCTTTCATGAAAATCTTTTTTTACAGTTGAGGGATAATTCAGTCAGCAATTTGTTGTGTGGTAAGCCTAAGGACTTCATTTTGATCCTGATCCACATAACCTACAGAAAAAAAAGCCAGGTGTGGGTCACTAGATGTGGAGGAACACAAGCAGTAAGAGGGCTTGCTGGCCTGAAGGCAGTGTCTAAATACCTGAGAGAGTCAAGAATTACTCTCTCAAAAAAGGAGGAACTTTCCTGAAGCATGACATGCAAGGCTGTCCTCTGTCCTTCATGCATATAGAAATAAAGGCATATACATACACCAACACACACACACACACGCACAGAGAGAGAGAGAGAGAGAGAGAGAGAGAGAGAGAGAGAGAGAGAGAGAGAGAGAGAGAGAGAGAGCCCTTTACTTTTAATTAGGCTCAGTGGTATTGGTTTATAATCCCAGCTATTTAAAAAGCTGAGGAAGGAAGATTACCAGTTTGAAAGTAGCCTGGGCTATAGAATGAGTTCCACTTCCCCCAAAGCTACTTAGGAAGACTGTCTCAGTATTAAAATATTAGAAAGAAGTAGTGATCGATGTCACTTGGTGATATAATACTCGTCTAGGTTATGAATTAGCTCATTAGCCTTTACTGCCATATTTCCTGTGGAGAGAGTGGCCTTGCTGTAATAATCTCACCCTCCTACAGAAGTGAGCTGTGGTTTATGTGCGGAGGCTGTTAATAGTAACAATTCTCAGGCTGCTCTCAGGATACACAGAGCTGGAGCATGTATTGTCTTCTTGGAAACATCAGCTTTACCTTAGGATACTTCAGACAGTAACGTTTTCCCCAAGATCACTGCACTTATGTGTCTCTTATTAGAATACTAACAGTTTCCATTCTATTACTTCATGGATATTTTTTTGAGTCTCAGAATAACTTTAGTTTAAGTAACCTACAAAAATGCTTTATAGTCTTTGGAGAGCCTCCAGAGCAGAGAAGGGAGTGTTCCTTCTCTGAATAAAACATAATATTATTGCACAAGTGATGTGTGGTCTTTTCATTTTCATGGAAAGTCTCAGTATTAAAAAGCATGTTCCAGAAAGTTTCCACAGTCACTTCTTTTCAACTTCTCACCAGAAGCTGCATGATCATCTCATGACCTCAAGTAATTTTTCAAAGGTTGAAAACCAAGAGGAGTTTTGAAGTCACGAGGGGACATATATTTCTAATAATTTCTAGAGTAATACTCACATCTTTTGTTAAGAATGTGTATTTGTCTATTAATAAATATATACATTCAAACTGCTCAGGCTGTATAAAGTTACTTGTATGTACACAATTTCAGGCCTCATCATTTAGTATTGGATAAACAATTTGGAGATTCAAAAATAATTAAAGAAATAGAAGCCATTGATTTGAATGAGGGCAAGGTGGTGCACAAGAAGGGTTGGAAGAGGAAAGGGAAACAGTGAAATTATATCCTCATTTGAAAAACTATGAAGTTAATGAAAGAACATGTATTTGAAGACAAGCCTGTTGAGGTGTGGTCTTTTGCTGTATATTGTAATGCTAAGTGTGGGTAGCCAAGACTTGAGTATCCCAGATATACGAGAGTAGACATGTAGATCCAAGTGACGCTCATGTGAAGTTGCCTCCTAATTTTTTCTGATTGGTGAATAAAGGTGCCTACAACCTATAGCTAGACAGAATTGAGATAGGTGGGGCTTGGGTTCTCAGGCTTGGGATTCAAGGAGACCACAATATGGGTCAGGGAAGACAAAAAGGTAGAAAGAAGAGAAGTTGCCATGGGGTAAAAATCTTGAAAAATGGTCATGTGGTTTGGCTAATAGGAGTTAAGAGGAGCCCAGATGAAACATGAGAAATTATATATATATATATATATATATATATATATATATATATATTGTTGCCTGGAAAATAGAAATAGTAACATAGAGAATAGATATCTACTCAGTTCTTGTGTTGATTAAGGCTCATCATAAATATAAAGGTTATATGTGTCTTTTATCCAGGAAATAAAGGGAAAGCCATGGAGTAGAAACCCCATATTGAGATTAAATATTTTCACCAACATAAGCCTGTTCCTCTGGAGTCAACCCTTGGAGAGTGGGGAGCAGAGTGTGGAAAAGATATGTTAAGTGGCAGCATGATCAGTCTAGAAAAAAATGACACATGTAGGTGTTTGAAGCTGTGTTCAAAAAATATTCAAGAAACTAGATTTATAAGATCTAGAAACTATCCATAGATTAATATACCAATTAATGTCTCATTGCAATAAACCTTTGCAAGTAAAGCTGTTTGGGCAAAGGGGTATAATGTATGATAAGCCATGGCTTCCATAGTGAGATATGTTTGTTTGTTTGTTTGCTTGCTTGCTTTGATTTCTTTAGAGGAGAGGATATAAGGGCAGAAGACAGAAATGGAGGTATGAGGTGCTGAGTGGGATAGGAGAGCATGATGTGAAATTTACAAAAATAAATTAAATGTTTTAGAAATTCAAATTTTAAATTCTGTATACTGCAAAATATACATACATGTATTAATCTCACATAAAACTATGCAGATGAATGTAATGTTTCTAAATGAGAACTGACTTGTTCAATTATACAAGGAACTAGTATTCTAATGGTAATATTTAATTTCTGCACTGTGTTTGGGTTTCTATATTTAAATACCTAAGGGAGGCCAGCTTTATAAAGAAAAATGGTTTGTTGTTTACAGAGTTCTGGAAGTTCAATGCACCATGCTGAGAACTAGTATTGGACTTGGTTCTCCAGAGGGCTTTGCAGTAACAGGCATCATGACAAAAGCATTTATATTTGGGAGTGAAAATTCACACTGCCAAATAAAGAGCCAAAGATAGCAGGGGAAAGAAACTGTTGTGTAATAGTTTCCTCAAAGACTGAAAAAATCCATCCTATAGTGAAACTATTTAAGGCATAAGAAATAATCAAAATAGCTTTAGGAAATTCCTGAAACTAAGCATATTCACTAGGCTCCTCCCTACCAAGAATAAACAGTAAAGACTGTTAAAAGGCCTCTCAGAAAACTCAAGTGGCAAAAAAGACTCAGAGACAAGTCTAGCTGCCTAGAAGCAGAAGTTTAGATACCTGTGTTACTGAAAAGGACACTCTCCAAATTGTTGATCATCCTTTTAGGTCATACAGTGTGCTCCAGGTGCTGCTGCTGTCTTTGAGTCATTTCTCCTTATGTAAAAACCTCTACAACCATATTTCTTTAAGAGACTTCAAAAAAGCATATTGGTTCATCAGTTGGACGTTGGTGGTGTCTGTTCTTTGCTCTGTCAAAAGATTTTTATATGGGCTGAGTAGACATATGTTCTATCTCCCAGGAAAAGTCTTGTCAGGCAATAGCAACACCTTTCATGGAGATTGATAAAGAGGGTCTACCTGCCTATGGACACTGTTAAGCATTGTTAAAAGCTGTTTAGTGTTAATACTTATTAGTATTAGTGTTAATAGTCATTTCTTTATGTGATAATTATAAGCATTCATTCTGATGCAAGCTTTCCTGTACATAAGCAAAGCTGTTGTAGGCTAGATGAGTCATTATTTTCCTTTTAGCAGCTTGACACTCTGGCTGCCTTAAACAAAGGGGCTGCCAATCAAACAGCCACCTAAACTGTCTCTGTACCAACACTAGCCATTATAAACACTATATGGGTGTTATGGTGATGGAAATTAGAAATGTCCCCAGTTGACTTATGCATAAAACACTTAGTCCCTAGTTAATGGTACTGTTTGTGAAGCAAATGGAACCTTGCTGGAGGAAGCAGTCAATAGAGGTATGTGTTGAGAGTTTACAACCTTGCTCACTTCTGATCCACCCTCTCTGGTTCCTGTGTGCAGGTGGAAATGGAATCAGCCAACTTCTTGATTCTGTCACCATGATGCCATGCCTTTTCAGTCATGACTCTCTATCTCTTTGGAACAATAAGTAAAATAAATCCTTTCTTACTTAAGCTGATTTTCATCATAATATTTTATCATAGCACAGAACACCAACTAATATAGATGGTCCAAGAAAAACTTTATAATCTTCTCAACTGATTGCCCCCACTGAATTCATGTTCTCAGCCAGAACTTTCAAGCAGCTTGTACTGAACCTTTTGCTACTAAAAGCCTGGGATGAATTCTCGATGATATAGCAACCATTCCCACCTGGGCCAGAGGGTGGTTACTATACCTTTTGATGGTGAAGTAGAAGTAGTATTATGATTGGTGTGGACACTACCCTCTCTGAATGTGAAGTGTGCTATGACCAAGCGTCCCTCCTCTGGCTAGGAGTAACGGTCTCAGTTTCAAGAACCCTCCTGTGCTTGTTGTTCCTAGTATTGCAACATTAGGCCTAATAACATTTCAAATTAAAATAGCACTCACCTAGAAGCTTCATCCCTACAGGCTAGCATTAAAATGCTATGCACAACTCTGGAGGACAAAATTAGCCATCAATCTCATCCAGAAGTGAACCTTGTGAGCTACAATAATGACTAGCCTGATGCAGTATAGCCACTGTTTCTATAGTGCCATGAATGCTATGAAAATATGAATTACTTTATGATTGGATCTAAGGCCTGCTTCTGAGATAGGACCTGTACCAGCACCATTAACAGGGCACAGAGCATGTAACTAGATTGGTTGTAAGTCCTAGGGAGAACTTAATATTATTTTTCTGGCAATTGGATATAGGATTTAAATTACTCCTAGACTTCTTATCCTATAATTCAGTGCATCTCCCAAGGCTCTAAGCAGAGAAAATTTTACAGTACATGACAATAAACACATAGGCATTTAACTAGCCAGTATGCTGAGTATTAGATACTATGCATTCTCAGTCCTAGCTAGGATGCACATATGAGTCTATTCTCTTTAAGGCTCAGACATCTTAGTGAAGGAAGAGTGAAAATATTGTAAGAGCAGAGGTGGAAAATGACTACAACATAATAGACCAGTTGTAGTATAATGTTACAGCAAATGTGAGAGCATGCACAAACCCACTAAAGCTGGGCAAAAGCCCACCATGCAGGAAGGAAATTAAGCACAAAGCCACACTTCTAGCAGCTGAGTGTCTATTGAAAATTGAATGTTTATGAAAGAGAGAAAGAGAGGGAGAGAGGGAGAGAGGGAGAGAGGGAGAGAGG
>NW_021604708.1:324892-344190 GCF_004785775.1 Grammomys surdaster | reverse complement strand
GAGAGAGAGAGAGAGAGAGAGAGAGAGAGAGAGAGTTAGTTTAGATTTTTAAGGCTGTGCCTCCTGGTAAGACAACCACAGTCTATTGCAGGCCCAACTACCAAGAGCAGCACAACATAGACTGGACCCAATAGGAGAAAAATAAGAGAATTACAAGTTGAGTGGATATCCACTTAAGGTTGGATTGAGAGGAATTAGATAAAGGTAAAAAATTAATAAAAGTATAATAATAAAAGTTAATAAAAGTATTATTTAAAAATGGTTCATTTCAAGTGATTGTTGGCTGAATTTTGCAGTATAGGCTGAACTGCTAAACATGAAGAAAGAAGCAAAACCCATCAGAGAGCAAAAGCAGCTTTGGGACAGAAGTACCGGCTGAGCAGTTGGCAGACCACGCTGCAAAGCAGCAAGGTGGCATGCAGGTTGACTGCCAAAGGATGAAGCAGCTGAATCATTTGAAAGAGTAGCCAAGGTAGAAACATGCATGAGCAGTGGACTTCAAATGCTTCACGAATAGGGGCAGAAGATGGATAGAAGATATAAAGAGCTAAAGAAGAAATTATCATTCCAGGTAGCTGGAAGAATTGTATAATGCTGTAAAGACCTTAGGACAAGGACACAGTCACAAGGTGGGAATCCTGTTACCTCAACCTGCCCAGAACCTTCAACGTCAATTGACTAAACCTTGAGGCCTGTTCCTGGCACCAATTTTCTTGCCCCAACTCTTAAAATTTTGTCAGTTGTCACATTGAAATATACTGCTGACCCAAACATAAGTGCATGAACTTTGAAGAACACATCATATCCAAATCTATCCAATCGACCCAGTAATTATAATGTCAACTTGGTCCCAACTTAGGAGGATGAGAGTCACTTGTCCGCATTTCATTTTCCCCATATGACTCTCTAGAAACTTGGATGTGACAACCTGACAGCTGAAAGTCACTAACATGAAAAGTAGATTCCCCAGACATATGCTAGGGCAGAAATTATATTTCTAGCCATAGAATAGAGCTTCTTTTTAGGTTATTTTTCATTCCCTCTCCTGCAAAAACGATATTATTTTATGAACAGAAAATACTTACCTTCATTTTCTCAAAGTGAGGCTTTTAAATAGTTCCAGATACTGTGTAAATGTTTATCCTCAAAGTTGAAGTTTGCCTGCTGTGCTCATGGCATAATAGGTCGAGTTATCCTCCAATCCCTTTATGCCAGACCAACCTTCAGCAGGCCTAATTTCCAGCTTTCTTATTGCCCCAGGATTTTTTCACTAATGTGAAAAACACATATAACATTGGAGAGATTAAACTCCCTTCAAAACACACCCATACAATCATTTCATAGCTTAATTCTCTCTGGAATATATTCCAGTGTAATTTTCCTCTGGCTACAGGTGTTGAACTTCACATTAACATCTGCACTTTAGAATAGACTCAGAAAGAGAAACAACACAGGATGTACTGCTTATGCGGCCTCATTTCATACCAGAGAGAAGGAATTGTGGAACTGATTCAAGATAGACTTTCCTTAATTTTGTCACAAATCCTTTTCTGCCTTCCAGCCTTCAATATCAATATGTCACACTGAATTATTTCATTAAGTACTTCATTGCCTATGTAATCTGTTTGTCTTTGAAGACAAACTTTAGATCTACCTGAAAATGCCTACATGCTTTCCGCTCAAAGGTCACTGGCTAGCTCTTAAGTTGGAAGCTGTATGCATTCTTTTCCTTTCCCCCTCATAAATATATATTGCAATTGCCACTGTTATTAAAGAAAAATTATCCTTTGGTCCTTAGTGATCCACCATGCCCTACCCACCCTTCAGTCTTACGCTGACCTTGCTCCCACAGAAAGACAGGAAGACAACCTTAAGTGACAAGGAGACAAATTTCATTTTGTTGGGAACTGCCATTTCAATTATTTCTCTCTTCTCAATTTCTCCTAGCTGACCTGGTCCAAGCTGTTGCTTTGACAGGGGTCTCTAACCTCTAAATTAAAATATGTAAATTGTTATGCTTCCTGCACCAGGACCAATAGAGTCTATGCATTATACTTGCAAAAGATCATTCCATTCTGTTTTATACTGGGAAAATAGCATTACCTACTTCTGCCATTTCCAATTATGAAAAAAAAAAGATGCCCTGCAGACTGCTTTAGTACTAGAAATATATTTCTGCATCATATATTTCTATTTCAGAAATGAAAGATTGTTAGTTTTTGTGGCCCATCCTGTGTCAAAAGGAAAATTTATACAGCTACAACCACATACTTCAAAAGACTTGTGGATACATTTTAAATGTCTCAATCTTGAGATGGAGCATATTTAATTTGAAACATAACTACACTTTTATTCACTTAACTTTTACTGAACAGACAGCACATTTAGAACAAATCCTAGTCATTGAACTGTCTTTCTATCCCTCATTGATTTAATTCTCAGGACTAAGATGTATCTTTCTCAGCTACCTAGCTTGGTCTGTACTGTTTCGAGCAAATCCAAGTTATCTTCAAGATCATCCTAAGTACTTTATCTTGTGTGTGGATACAATATTTTCCCCATCAACTCAGAAAGTTCTCCTTCACCCCATAAAAACATTTTGCTGTAGAAAGATCCACTACAATGACAAATAAACTGCCTAAGGCTTATCTCTGATGCTTGTAATAGTTCTCAGAGATAACTGAACGATTATGTGTTGCCTGAATTCCAAATTTTGTGTAGAAACTCTTTTATGGGATTCATCTGTCAATGAGAGAGACAGGAATGACAAATAAAACTGTTGTTAAAATCAATGTTTCTTGCTTTGGGATACATTTTCTATTCTAATTTTTGTTGCAATCTAGTTGCTTTAGACAATTCTTTATTAAATTCTCTCTCTCTCTCTCTCTCTCTCTCTCTCTCTCTCTCTCTCCCTCCCTCCCTCCCTCCCTCCTGTCTGTGTTTGTCTCTGTGTGTGTTTGTGTACATGTGCATGTTTGTAGAGAGCAGAAGGTAACTTCAGGTATGATTCCTTCTCAGGCCCCATCTATTATTAGCACTTTTGTTTTGCTTATTGATACAGGGTATCTAAGTGGCCTAGAGCTCATTTAGAAGGCTAGTCAAGATGGCTCGGGAGCCCTAGAAATCTACTTGCCTCTATTTTCTGAGCAATGGTATTATAAGTGTATGCAACCCTGTTTGACTCTTTATGTTAATTCTCGGAATTAAGCTTAGATTGTTGTTAATGTAAGGCAAGTGCTTTACCCTGAGCTACTTCACCAATCCCAGTAGTACACTTCTAATCCCTCTTCAAAGTGTAAGCGTAGGTATGGAGTAGCATTAAGGAAAACATTGTGAGTTTAAATTTTTACATGGTATAAACCATGAGCAGAGAAATAAGAGCTACATATCAAGCTCATATACAACACACCAAGTCTTATGTCTATTGGCATGAGAAGGCTACACACAGCCCATGTAACTAACCTATCTAGATTTATTATATACATATATAAAATTACATATTGCAAGTCAATGGACTTTAGGACTGATGTGAGACTTCTTGTCAGTCATTTTTATTTAAACATGTCAAAAGAAGATTGACAATTATCAGTCACAAAAGCAGTGACCCATTAAGGAAGATATAGGATAAGCGTCCTTAATCCTTTTATTTAATGAACACCATGATATGAACTGACATGGTGGGAGAAGACAATTAAAGACTAAGGAAAGAGTACCCAGGAAGCAATGAGGAGACAAACAGCTGCTGTCCATTACTGTAGATGGAGGCCACTCGAACACATGCTGGCGGCCCACTAACCTTTGAGTGTTGAGAAGCTGGGTTGCTCTTCTCTTATTTGATTGGTCTTCATTTCCTCAAAGTTATAATGCATCCCTCAGTAACAGTGTTCCACAAGACAGAACTTGACTATAACATTTAGATTCATCTTCGTCTTTATTTATGTAGATATGTATATCTGTCTGTGTGTGTATGTTACATGAGTGGAGATGACTGTGGATTCCAGTCAAGAATATTATATCCCCCCAGATGTGGGATTACAATTGGTTATAAGTTGCCAAACATGGATGTTGGGAACTGAACACTGGAAAACACTGAACTCTAGAGAGCACCAGACACTTTTAACCACCAAGTCTGGCTTCAGGCTTTTAGGTTTTTGCTGCTGTTTGTTAGTTTGTTGCTTTGTTTTATACAAAGAGGAGCTGAAATAAAAATACTCCATTTTGCTTGCTTTACCTGCTTTGTCATCTTTTTCTTTATTCTTGGATATTAGCAACTCACATGATGAGGCTCAATCAATTCTCTATAATTTCTCCCTCCTTGAAAGCATGTTATCTCAGGTTCATGCTAGAGGAAGATGACAAGGGTAACAGGAAAAGGAGGTAGAACTAGAGAAATGGGGACAAACTGAATTCAGTGTATCAGTATATAACTATGGAGTGTATCACATGTGTGCTGATTATGTAAAGCACTGAAGCTTGTTTATGAATTACTAAAAGCAGCAAAGCAGGAAGCAAATCAATCATAGAATGTAATGGAGTGGATTAACTCAGAGTAAGATACATGATTTCTTTCTAAATAAAACAGTTACAAAAAGTGGAACAATGACAGAAGAGTAAAATGTTACCACATGTGGTGTTTCCTACAAGGAACAACAAAGGGTGATCCCATTGGAGAACACACCATGCAGAAAACCTCATCTCTGTGGATAGGTGTGTGGAGTATGCCAAAACATTAAAATCTGTTTTGATCACGTATGTTCTGAGTAGCACAGTCATGCTATTTTCTCTGTGCTAATAGCACACGCATGACAGAGATTGGATTTTTCTAAACCCTGTGTGAATTGGTTAAAGGAAAATGGCAAAAATTTCAAGAATGATAGTGTGAGACAGGGAGATACTGTGATTCCTGTAAAGAACACTTTTGGTATTTGGAAGGTGCTGACTTAGAGCACTAACACTTGACAGTTCGTGCTGGCTGGTAAACATTTGAAAAGGAGAGTTGTCTCAATCCAAAGTGTCCTTTGCAACTCTAAGTCTCCACACTTATAAAACAATTTCTCTGAAGGAAAAATAGCTTTATTTTTTGATTGAACCATGTCTTCATTTGAATTGCTTTACTTAAAACAGCCACTTTAACACAAAAGTAAATCTTACATTGCTAGAAATTAACAAAATTTTAATTCTGGTTGATGGTATAATAGTATAGGCACACAGGATTACAATCATACAGATCACTTTGGTTGGGGGAAAGAGTGTTAGCTAATTAAGAGGATGTCAATAGTAAAAGGCGTCTATGGAGAAAAAAATATTTAGGTTTGAAGATTGTAAAAGTCGTCGCTTTTAGAACGAACATCTGCAGAATAACGGCACTACTATTAAATAGCCTGTCTTATTGAATTTATTTATTTATTTATTTATTTGTTTGTTTGTTTGTTTTTATCATATATGCTGACAGGCACATATGGAGGTTAAATTATAATTTTCAGTAGTCCATTTTCTCCTTTTGCTGTTGGTCCTAACATTGTACTCAGGTTGTAATGTTTGGCAGCAAGCACCTTTACCCATGGAAATGTTTTGGGCTCCTTTTCTCCTTATTAAACGTAGACATTATTATAAGCAGCTGTGAAATTTACAACGGGCTAAGAATTCCTGTGCACTGTTTGATGATAGGTTCTTGCAGGTGAGATGTAGGATTGTGCAGCATAGGTACTAGTAGGAAGAGGGTTTCACTGAAAAAGCAGGAGCTAGGGGTGGCATGTAAAGGCATCAAGGAGGGGTACTGCTGTCTAAATAATACCAGCATGACTGGGATTCAGTGTCTTTCTAAAAACAGTTCTGCAGCAGGATAGATGAGCACAGACTGGGAATTTATAGGTTCTAATATTTTCCCATAAGAAAAATGAAGGCTATAAAAACTTTTTAAAATGTAATTTTACTTTTAGTGTTATATCTGTCAAGAGAGGCTATATTGTTTAATGAACAGGCTAAGTTGCTATAACTGAGATACCCAATGCAAGGCTTTAATACAATTGGGGTTTATTTCTCTATGACAGACTGGCTGTAGGGAAATGGATCTAAGATAAAAGCTTTACCACAGAGAAAATGGGAAGGCAGGCCAAGGACTCAGACCTCTCTGGAGGCATTTAGTTCTTCTGACCTTGAAAAGAATCTACTCACGTGGCACCTAAGTTACAGGACAAGGAAGAAAATATATATAGTTCTTGTCTTTTGAAAAAAAAAAAAACAAGAAAGTTGTTTAAATGTGAAAGGAAGGAAATTCATAGATAGATAGCCAGCACTTCCTGAAATTTGACATCTGGGACTGTTAACCTTGGTTGCTAGCCTGACTGCATCTACCCAAAAACTAACATGATAGGCATTCCTATGAAAGATTTTCATAGATTATTTGAAGAAGGAAGATACACCCTAAATCTAGGCCATATCTTCTGTGTAAGTCCAAGTGAAAGGATATGGAAGAAAGGAACAGGTCTTTGTCTGTTCACCCACATACTCACTGGTAATTCTATCCTGGGGCTGGGGCTATATGAAGTCCCAATTCATCAAGACTCCAACATTCATTGAAGACCAGTAGCTCACCAGGAATTCTTTGAGTCTCTAGTAACAGATTGGGGCTGCTAAGATATCCAGTCTCATAGAATAAACAAATACAAGATTATTAGCCTTTCTCTTGTAAGACATCCATGTTTGTTCTAGGACACCAAATTTATTAGCCAATCTAATAAACGCTCTTTTGACATTTTATATATGTATATATGTGTGTGTACATATATGTGTGTGTGCATACACTATTTACATACATGCATACATACACATTATATATATATATATATATATATATATATATATATATATATATATACAGTATGTCATTTCTGTTCCCTTTAATAACCCTGGCTAATACATCATCCAAATGCCTGTTTTAAATTTACACAGAGAAAAACTGTACTTAGTTATATAGTGCAACATGATGCTTTTATATAAGTACACAATGTACAATAACTAAATTAAGCCATTCTACATAGCAACTGATTTTCATGGAATGAATGACTACCATTTATATAACATTTATTTAAAGTACAGAAAATAGTATTGGTTATATTTCAAACTCAATTAAGCTTTTTTTCAAAACAATAGTGTATACACTTATTTTAAAAACTGTGTGGGAGGTGGGTAGTGTACTGAGTTTATGTGTAAGTGCAGGCTTTTGGGAACAATCTATGGATGTCACAGGACAACCTCAATGTCCTCAGGTGTGGGCAGCATTCTCTTTTGTTTCACTGTTGTTTTCACATGATTAGCTGGTCTTGGAGCTCCAGGGGATTCTTAAGTCCCTGCCCCCCAACTGACAAAAGGAGCACTGGCTATGTGCTCCAATGCCTAGATACATGTGGGTTCTGGAGATCTGCACAGAGGTCTGCATTTGTGTGGCAAGCACTTTCCTACTAATTCATCACTCCAGTTCTTGTTTGTGCTTTTAGTAGTTTTTGTTTTACACTAAGAATCATTTATAATATTCACATTTTTTGCAACTCATGAAGGAAATGTATTGTTTGTTGGAGAGGAGAGAAAACATTTTGTATTATAAGAAATGTCTCGAGTTAAGGAGGAAGTAAAATAAGCAAACAAAAGTTTGCCAGGTACTTGAAAACAGCTTCATATATATAGCCATCCAAATGTATAATGAGCGAGAAACCCAGCAATAGTCAGTCACCTGCTACTGGCCATAGAGGCCCTCCTGTAATTTTCTTCTTTCTTTCACAAGCTAACAGCCTTGCTCTTACTCTTGCTGGGAGTACTTGACATGTGTTTGCTTTCCTGGCAGTTTAACTAGATTGTCAACCTCTGGCACTGTACCACATCACTGCTGATATTCCTGAGTATCTATTAAAGCCACAGTCTCTTAATTAATTCAGAGAAAGTGTAATAATAATTAGGTATCACAATCCATTTTAAGAAAAGGAGCAGTAAGTGATATTTTTCCTCTAACAGACCACGTTTAAATTAGCTATGTTCATTTTTTCATTTGTCAGCTAGCCTGAATTGAGAATTCTGTTCACTAAATTTTAGTCATTACATAAACATTATGCACCATCCTGCCACAGGCTTTCAAATATGCTTATTTATATGCAGCCGTTGGGTTTCCCAAAACTATTATAGACTTGAGATGACCTAGAGATGCTCAGGTTTTCTCTGAGGAATGAAAATGTCTGCCTCATCTAAGTGATATTAGGGCAACAATTTATTTAAGTTTTGATATGGAAGAGCTGACATGATTGCACGTAAGCTGTTAATATCAAAATCAAAATAAAGACAATCTAAGAAAATAATAGAGATAAATACCTAATGTAAAATAAATCAAGACTTCCTCTGAAATGCCCTATATAACTTCAATTAGCTTATTTTTTCTAGTGCTTGTTTTTTGAAATCATTCATGGCTGTCACTGATGTGTCTTAGCAACATAATACACTTCTCACATCTCATTTTGTCTAACGGTATGTTCAATCCATCCCTTTGAAGTAATTAACATAATCACTAACATTATAAGATCATTTCCCTCACTCCAAATAAATGACCATCCAACTGGTGCCTATTCTCTACATCTACAAATGCTTAAATAGTTCATTATCACCCAAGTGACTACAGGGAAATGCTGTGCATGCAAGGAAAGAAATAAAGACTCTGGCCCCCCACCAGGAAGATGAAATTCAAGAATTAATTCCATCTAAAATATCAAGAAGCTTGTGGAATGCACTGAAAATACAATCAAATGCAATAGAAAATCTGAAGGTCATGAGAGTCTTTTCTAAACAATAAAACTTTAGTTTTTATTTCAGTGGGTTTTAAAAATATGAGTCTGGCTTATTTTTTATATAAAAGTTGATTAAAATAGTATTTTATACTATATCTTATGAAAATAGTATATATGTTATAAACTTCCATATGTAAAATCATGTTATTTATCAAAAGAGTCCTGAAATATAAAATACATATAAATAGTAGAGGCTTTTTTAATTTTAGTGAGGCCAAGTTTTGATTAAGTCTGACTATAGCTTTTGTTCTCAATAAACAATAACTTCAAAATTGCTCTCAATTTAAATATCCATTTAATAAAAGTATTTGTTATTTACTTACTTTACATCTTGATCTCAGCTTCCCCTCCCTCCTCTCTGTCTTACCCTCTTCCTTCCCCTTCCTCCACCCACTGCTCATCCCCTTTTCCTCAGAAAAGGGAGGCCTCACATGGTTATCAACCAGCCTTGGCATATCAAGTTGCAGGAAGACCAGGCGTATCTTCTTCTATTGAGGCTAAACAAGACAGCCCAATTACAAGAAAGCGATCTAAAGGTAGGCAATGTAGTCAGAGGCAGCCTCTGCTCCCATTTAGGAATCTCACTTAAACACCCAGCTGCACGAATGTTACATACATTCACTGGCCTAGGGATATCTCATGAATGTTCTCTGCTTGGCAGTTCAGTCTCTCTGAGCTTCTATAGACCCAGATTAATGGATTCTGTAGGTTTTCTTGTGGTGTCCTTGACCCATCTGGTTCCTTTAATTCTTCCTCAGCCTTTTTCCACAGGATTCCCCAAGTTCCACTTAATTTTAGCTGTGTGTCTTTGCATCAGTTTCCATCAGTTGTTGTGTGAAGCCTCTCTGATGATAGTTATACTAGGTACCTGCCTGCAAGTGTGTCAGAATAAAATTAATAGTGTCACCAGTGGACTCCCTCTCATGGCATGGATCGCAAGATGGGCCAGTCATTGGTTGGTCCTTCCCTCAAATTCTGCTTTATCATTACACCTGGACATCTCGTAGGCAAGAAAAATTGTGATTTTTGTTGCTGGGTTGGTGTTCCCATCCCTCTATTGGAAGTCTTATCTGGTAACAAAAGATGGCCAGTTAAGTCTCTGTATGCCACACTGCTAGAAACTTAGCTAGAGCCATCTTCACAGATTTCTGGAACTTTTCATTGTGCTATGTATCTTGCTGGTTACAGAGATTCCCCACTTCCAGTTGTCTCTTCTAGTATTCTCTCCCTTCCCTTTTTCTTTACCCTCCTACACCTCATCCATCTTGTACCCATATCCAACTTCTCCCCATCCAATCCATTTCCTCTATCTACCTTCTATGTCTAATATATTTCTGCTTCTCAGTGAGATTCAAGTGTCTTCCATGGGCCCTCCCTGTTACTTAGCTTCTTTGGCTCTGTGCTCTGTACCGTGGCTATCCTGTATTTTATGACTAATATCCATATATACCATGTTTGTCTTAATGTGTCTAGGTTACCTCGCTCATGATGATTCCAACTATTTGCCTGTAAATTTCAATATATCATTGTTTTTAATGGTTGAGTAATACTCCATTGTGTACATGTACTACATTTTCTTTATATATTCTTTGGTTGAGGAACATCTAGGTTGTTTCTAGTTTCTGGCTATTATGAATGTAGCTGCAGTGAACATAGTTAAGCAAGTGTTTTTGTGGTATGGTGGATTAATTTTTGATATGTGCCCAGGAGTGGTATAACAGGATCTTGAGGTATAACTATTACAAATTTTCTGAGAAACAATTGAATTTATTTCCAAAGTGGTTGTATAGATTTGAACTCTTACCAGCAATAAAGATGTGTTTCTCTTCCTACTAACCCTTGCCAGCCTGAGCTGTCATTTGAAATTTTGATCGTAGCCATTCTGATAGTTGTAAGATGGAATCTCTGAGTTGATTTAATTTGCATTTCTCCGATGGCTAAAGAAGCTGAATATTTCTTTGAGTGATACTTAGCCATTAAAAATTCCCCTCTTGAGAACTTTCTGTTTATATCTGTACTACATCTTTTAATTGGGTTATTTGATTTGTTGTTGTCTAGTTTCTTGAGTTCTTTGTATATATTGGATGTTAGCCTTTTGACAGTTGTATAGCTGGTGAAAATTTTTTTCCATTCTGTTGGCTGCCATTTTGTCCTTTTAACAGTGGCTTTTGCATTACAGAAGCTTTTCAGTTTCATAAGGCCTCAGTTATTGGTTGTTGACCTTAGTTTCTGAGCTGTTGGTGATCTATTCAAGAAGTTGTTTCCTGTGCCAATGCATTCAAGCCTATTCCTCACTTTCTCTTCTATCAGATTTAGTGTATACAGTTTTATATTAAAGTATTTAATCCACTTGGAGTCGATTTTTTAGAAGACTAGTAGGTATGTATCTATTTGCATTCTTACACATCTGGACATCCAGTTAGACAAGCATCATTTGTTGAAGATATGCCTTTCTTTCATTGTATACTTTTCGGTCCTTTATCAAATTTCAAATGTTCATGGTTGTGTAGATTTACTTCTGGGTATTCCTTTCCATTCCATCTGTCAAGTTGTCTGCTTTTATGAAACGACTATGAGGTTGAAATAAGGGGTGGTGATACCTCCTGAAATTCTTTTATTGTACATGATGGTTTTAGCTGTCTTGTGGTTTTTTTTGTTTTTGTTTTGTTTTTTGAATTTCCACATGAAGTTGAGTACTAATCTTGCAAGGTCTGTAAATAATTGTATTAGAATTTGAGGAGAATTATGTTGGATCTGTAGATTGCTGTAGTTAGGATGACCATTTTTACTATGCTAATGCTACTAATCCATGAGCATGGGTGACCTTTTCATTTTCTGATATCTTCTTCAATCTCTTTCTTCAAAATTTGAAGTTCTTGTCATATGGGTCTTACATTGCTTGAATAGAGTTTTACCAAGATATTTTACATTATTTGTGGCTACTGTGATAGTGTTGTTTCCCTTATTGCTTTCTCAACCGTTTTATTATTGTATATAGGAGAGCTGCAGATTCCTTTGAGTTCATTTTGTATTTAGTCACTTTTTTGAATATGTTTATCAGCTCTAGGGGTTTCTTGGTAGAAGTTTTGGTGTCATGTATGTATACTATCATATCATCTAGGAAGTGATACTTTGACATCTTACTTTCCAATTTCTAGTTAAAACTTCAAATATTGTATTGAGTGGATAAGGAGAGAGTGGACACCTTGTTTTGTCCTTAATTTTAGTGGAATTGCTTTAAATTTCTCTCTATTTAATTGATCGTATCAGGTTGCTGTATATTGCCTTCATTGTATTTAAATATGTGCCTTATATCCTAATCTCTCCAAGACGTTTATCATTAAGAGTGTTGGGTTTAGTCAAAGATTTTTTTCTGTGTTTAATGAGATTATCATGTTTTTTTCTATCAGTTTGTTTATATGGTATATTACACTGATGGAACTTTATATATTGAACCATCTCTATATCTTTGAGATGAAGCCAACTTGATAATGGTGGATGGTATTTTGGATGTGTTTTTGTATTTGGTTTGGGTGTAATTGATTGAGTATTTTTGCATTAATATTCATAGGAGAATTTGCTTTAAAATTCTCTTTCTTGTTTGAGTCTTTGTATGGTTTAAGTATCAGGTGACTGAGGACTCATAAATTGAATTTGGCATTGTTTCTTCTCTTTTTATTTTGTTGAATAATTTGTGAGATATTGGTATTAGCTGTTCTTTAAGTGTCTGGTAGAATTCTACACTAAAAGCTGTCTGGCACGTGGCTTTTCTTGGTTGGGAGGCTTTTAATGACGGGCTTCCATTTTCTTAAACATTATATGTCTATTTAGCTAGCTTACCTTATCTTGATTTATCTTTGATATGTAATATTTATAAAGAAAAGTATCTTCTTTGTTTAGATTTTCTAATTTTGTGGAATAAGTTTTTTAATTTTCATTAAGGCCTAAGGATTCTTTGAATTTCCTTGGGGAACTGCTTTTATGTCCCCTTTTTTATTTCTGATTTTGTTAATTTGCATGTTATATTTCTGCTTTTCACTTAGTTAGTTTGGCTAAGGGTTTGTTTATCTTGTATATTTTCTCAAAGAACCAGATCTTGGTTTCTTTGATTCTTTTTTATTGTTCTCTTTGTTTATATTTTATTGATTTCAGCCCTGAATTTGATTATTTCTTGATATCTACTATCTTGCGTGTGTTTGCTTTTTTGTGGATCTAGAGCTTTCAGGTGTGCTCTAAAGTCGATAGTATGAGATCTCAGTAATATCTTCATAAAGGAACTTAGTGATGTAAACTATCCTCTTAACACTGTTTTAGTTATGTCCCAGAAGTTTAGGTATGTTATGCTTTCAATGAATTCTAGAAAATCTTTTCCTTCCTTCCTTCCTTCCTTCCTTCCTTCCTTCCTTCCTTCCTTCCTTCCTTCCTTCTCTCTCTCTCTCTCTCTCTCTCTCTCTCTCTCTCTCTCTCTCTTTCTTTCTTTCTTTCTTTCTTTCTTTCTTTCTTTCTTTCTTTCTATTATTTATTTTCTTTGACCCAGTGGTCATTGAGTAGAGTTGTTAAGTTTCCATGAGTTTGTAGGCTCTCTGATTTTTCTGTTGTTGAAGTACAGCTTTAATCTACTATGGTTTGATAAGATACAGGCATTTATTTTAATTTTCTTGTATTTACTGAGACTTGTTTTGTGATTGAGTATATTATTTAACATTTCTTATTTCATGAAATTAAATGAATATAAAACATTTTATGAATATTCAGTTGTCTTTAATTCTCTTGTTAGAGTGTGGCTTTATTGATTTTCAGTTATGAAAGTATATTATGTGTTGCGTGTAATTATAAAAGCAATTGACGCTGATGCTGGCTACACTCTAGAAACTCGGTCTCCCCTCCCCCATTGGGAGCTGCAAGCTGTGGTCAGTCTGCTGTTTCCTTTGGTTCTTGCCTGACTCCAAACTGCTCATAACTTTCCAGCCATCTACCCGCTGTGGCTAGCTGTCACAAATCCCCTTAACCCAGTAAGATCAGTAAATTCTCAGCCTCCAAAATGTCCACACAAGAACTCAAAATTCAATTGCTATAAACACAAACTATACTTCTAGATGGGATAAAACACCTATATTATTCTATAGTTCTTCTATATCCATAGTTACCTGTGACTCTTTCAAGCCGTGTGGATCCGGATCATCTTCCTCTCCGGCAAGTTTCACCTTGTTTCTGTTTGTTTCTGTCTCCCTCCTCTCTCTCTCTCTCTCTCTCTCTCTCTCTCTCTCTCTCTCTCTCTCGTGCACGCGCATGCTATCTGTCTGTCTCTGTCCCCACTCTACAACTCTCAGCCGCCTTCTTTTTCCACTGCCCAATCACAGGCTCTAGCCTTATCTTTCACCTGCCCTCATCTGTCTGTAGACAGCAATCCACATTATGCATGGTGAATTTTAGAACATGAACAACATATTATTTGCAGTTTTAATGATATAAGTAAATTTGCATACTGGAAAAAATTTATGTGTTATTACATGGAGGTTTGGTAATGGCAGATAAAAATAGAATTTATATTTCCAACTTTTAGAACACAGAAAAAGCAAAACTATGAAAGAAAGGGTGATGAGTCATCTTTATGGTCCACTTTACCAGGAAGGTTTTGGAATCACTTTAGGACACATCCATTTGGACTTATCAGGGCTGCCCAGTGAGGTTTAACTGAGGTAGGAAAATCTATGTGAATGTGGATGGCAACATTCCATGGAAAAAGAGGAAAGTGAATGGAGAGCTAGCATTCCTCTCTGCTTCTGGCTTGATCCATACATGTAAAAGATGTCAGCCACATGGGGCAACCACTCCTGACATACTTCTTTCCCAGTCATGATTGACTGTATTGCCTCAAACCATGAGCCAAAATGCATTTGTCCTATCTCAAGTTGCTTTCTGTTAGGTATTTGGTCACAGTAACAAGTGAAGTAACAAATGCAGAAAGTGTTTCTTCATTACATATTTGCATGTTTTTATCTGAAGTACTCTATCTCCATGTTGTGCCTAGTACCTTGGTTTGCTGAACTGATATATACTGATTTTCATTTCATTAATGGTTAACAATTATACAATTCATCAGTGCCTACACTCTATGTAACTTAAAATACTAAAAATCACAAATAGTGTGCATACTCAGAGACAAGTTTTTCTTTGTTGAGAGACTTTTATCAGAGATCACTAATGGTTGTCTACCCCATTTTAAATTATTATCAAGTGTCCTATTTCATTTGGCCAACATACATTTCTTAGGTAATTTTTTAATGCACTTTTGAAATCTATGTACCATCAAGGTAAGAGTTTAACTGAAAGCTTATCATGGAAATTTCTTTTTTTGTAGAAGACTTGAAAAGATCTTGAGGTCTTGATAAATTGGGCACTATTTTTCTAGTCTGACTGCATGCTTATTCTGATTACTTACAAGGTAAGTCTAGAATGTGCCATATGTAAAATTATATTCTTCCACATCACAAATGGTAATTCATATTCAACAATTGATTCATATTACCCACAGATGACAGTCATCCAGGAAAAGGGAACACAAACTCATTAGTTTAAGTTAGAAAACATCACTATTTAATGGGCCATGCATAGACCAATAGAATTGATACAACTACTTCACATAAACAAATATCATGGACAGAAATATTATACAAATGCATAAAAATGAATACTACTTACTGTCCTTTCACTCCACAAAGCACAGAAATGACCATGCTCAGCACTAAAGTAAAATTTGCTAATTCAAGAAGCCATTTAATAACATTCAGTGGTATTGGCTAGTTGAATGTCAAATCATGCAAGTATTTGTCAATTTACCAGCATATCTGTCTGTTGGATGCAGATACCATCTTTATGCCTAAAGTCATTTCCACATTTGTATCTTACAAATGGTAGGAATCAGAAATTTCCAGTATTTTATACATAACAATCTAAAGTTAAAGATGTTGAAAGCTTATAGCAGTCATGTTTGTCTTGTCATGTTATAGACAAACCAAGTAAAGGATTTCAGGAAGCAAGCTTGGAGTCAGGGATACATTTCTACTCCAAGTATTTGTGAGAAACAAAATTCAATTTTTCGTATTTATTTTTGGATAGTTTCTTGCTATGTTTCCTTTTTCTTTTTACTGTATTAGCATTTATTGCTGTGATGATGAAGGCAAAACTGCTTCCCAAAGGAAGTCTTCTTCAAGCTGACTACAGGAAAGATAGCCAGACTATGAGCACATATGTAACAGATGAAGGTGTGTTGGAGTGGCAGAAAAGGCGTCATCTTGGGCCTTTTCAGCCACCATGGCTAACTTTGAGTTTGTTTAAACTGAATTGGAAAGACATTTGTTGAAGAAAACTCATATTTTCAAAGTACCTTCACTAGGTGGTGCAATATCCCCTTTGTGGGTTTTTGGTCTTGTAGGTAGAAGAATTTAAAAACAAACACAGAAGAAAAACCTGGAACAACTTTATTGGAGTTAGAAAGGGAGAGATAATGGAGAGAAAAGGTGACCTTTTCTGGGAGATAAGCATCAGATTCAGCAATTGATTAGCAGCTGCATGGTTTGAGAGTCTTTAGCAAGAGGGAGAGAATAACTGAAGAGTCATGGATGATGTGTGTATGACCTTAGCTGATGTCTGGAAATGTGATCTAGAATGTGAAGAGAAAACGCATTGCATTTTTAGTTAGAATTCCGACGGGGGCCGGGCTTAGCAGTGAAGCTTTGCAAGAATCTAAGTTAAGGGAGGAGCTACAGTGGCATAAGAACATACATCTCACCAACAGAGCAATGTTCTTCCCATCATTTTATCGAGTCTATAGCAGTTTAGGTTTTCACTTTCTGGCTCTAGATTCATCTCCAAAGGTTATGAACTTAGATTCTTTTCTTGTGTGTTCAAGAAAATTGTCTGCTGTCTTCATTGAAAGCGTATTATCATTCACTGAACAGTATGCCAAGGAGATAACTGGCCCTCAGCCACACTGTTTGTATCAGAGGATACCAATACATTGAAACAACTATGTCTCTTTACGGTGTACATAAGGAAGGGTGCTATTGACAATGGGCTATGTTCCTGTACCAGAGGAAGCTAGACAGACATGTGTCATAAGTGTGCTGAGGAGGTACAAGGCTACAAGTTTCACTTGATTTCTTTCTGTTAAGTATTACCTATGAAGACTACCCTGGCACGTCCTGACAAGTGTCCTTCCACTTGTACAATTTTAATGTGAGATTCCCAGTGACTATTCCCTAGAATAGTAATGGATAGCCTAATGCCCTTCTCTTTTTCAAGACAGTTAATTTCTTTACAGTTTAGGGTTGACAGTGCCATTATTGCATTAGTAAATGTCTAAGGAATGTCCTTTCTAAGTGGTCTAAAGAGAAATTTAATTATAAAGAAATAGAATTCGATTTAATATTATCTATAAGTGATACAAAAAAACTACTTCACTTGCCAGAATTTACCAGTATGTACCAGAATGAGGTTGGGTTGTTTTCTTCCTTTAGGGCTTATTTCTTCTTGACAGAGAAGGAACTTTTGGGGTATGTTTGCCAGGTTTTGTTAAATTACCATCTTTCTTCCACTTGAGATTCATAGATAATTTATTTTCTCTATTCATCCAGGTTACATTCTCCAAATGAACCTTCCTACACTGTCAGCTCACTTATTACAGATTTCAGATTTTCTCTCCATTCATTTGAAAACATGAACTTCTTACCATCTCGTTAGGCATGAAATTCAAAGCACTTACCTTCTCGTGTAAAACAAAAGACAGAGGCGTGCTCAGGCAACTATCTCCAAATTGGCTATCTCCCAAGTTCATCATGGGTAAAACATTAAGAATCTGGACACAGACAAAGATAAAACCAATTTCATTAACTTCTGATAGCTTTTATCTGGTAGAACACCCACTCCTGCCCTCACAGCAAAACAGAGTCCTTCCAATACCATTATTGTTCAAAAGGCTAAACGAGAGTTCCCATGGTAACTCTCAGTGCCAGGAGCACTAAATTAAGGTGAATAATAGATAGGCTGTTCACTAAGAATTCACCAAAAGGCAGATGAAATTTTTAACCCATTCACATCCGATTTCAGCTTGAAATCATCTGTCTTTCTCTCCAAAGAACTGAGCCTGAATATAAGCATAATTAAATAATTTTCCAGATATGCTAAGAGTGTATAAGAAGAAGTTGAAAACTAAAAGATCAACCACTCTTCTGACCCTCTCTTCTGATAGAATTGATCACTTGAGGGCTAACAAGATACTCAGCAAATAAAAGCAATTGTGGCCATGTGTGATGACCTGAGGTCTAACCCCAGAACACAAAAAGGCAAAGAGAACTGATTCATACCAGATGTACTCTAGTTTCAAAATATGTACCATGGCATATGCACCTTTCTCACACATGCTCCTACATAAAATAAACATCTCACTCATACTAGAGATATTTACTTCCTTCTTAAGGTTCTATATTGAAGCATACTGGCCCTCTTTTGATTTCAAGTTTTGGAAACCCCTGCCAAGAAGCAAGTGAAGCTAGGCATTTATGTCCTAAGTTCTCTGCTTACTCTATTCCTGACTGGCAATGATCATGTTTTACCACTCAAAGCTATAATTGCTCTCCAGCCACTGCTACATTTTTGGGTTTCTCTGGTTACCCAGTTTTGCTCAACTTTGAAAAAAATCTGTTATGGTTTAGATATAAGTGTTCTTTACAGACTCAAATATTTCACCCCTGGTTCTTCGGTAGTAGTGCTGTTTACAGACATTGTAAAGCCTTTAGAAATTGGACCTAACTAGGAGAAGTGAGGATTTTGGGAGGTAAGCCTAGTTGAATAACTATCTTTTCCTTTTACTCTGGAGATGTGAGCAGGCGGCTTCACACTACTGCTACCAGGCACTGCTTTGGTCTCCTCATGTTCCTTATAGACTACATCCTAAAACGTAGGTCCAAAGAAATCTTTCCTCCCTAAAACCACTTTTGCTCAGGTATTTGATCACAGAAAAACAAAGTAACTTATACAAAGCCCTATTGTAACTATACATACTTTAGAATTCTATCATATGTGTCCCTTTCAGGATTCTTCTTTATATACAGGATTAGATTTTAGAATATTATATAATGACTAACTTTCTATGGCATAAGCAATTATCAAAGTTAAGGGGACAAAGAAGAAATCTAAAGTATTTTGAGGAATAATGTTTATTATAAAAGAGCAGTTTCAAATGGTTGCCACAACAGTCAGTGGGGGAAAACCTTCCCATATCATTGTCAATCAACACAGTGTTAAACTTTTAGAATAAAGATAAGAAGGTGAAAACTAACATGTAGAATATATCCTCTGTACATCAACAATTCTATATGCTATAATCTCTAATCATTATAACAACCATATGAATTAGAGTTAGTAGAAACCATGGTAAATATATCATATGATTAACTGTAATATAAACAG
>NW_021604708.1:246733-324492 GCF_004785775.1 Grammomys surdaster | reverse complement strand
GCTCTTCCGATCTGATGTATTTATTTAGTATATGTACCGTATTCTGCTTGCATGTATGCCAAAGAGGACATCAGATCCCAATACACACAGTTATGAACCACTATGCGGTTGCTGGGGGTTGAACTCAGGACCTCAAGAAAAATAATCAGTTATCTTAACCACTGAACCATCTCTCCAGAGTACATATACATTATACATATACATATATGCAAAAGATTTGACAAACAAGTCAGAAAAAGAAAAATTTAAAACAATACCACAAGGACTAAAATTATTGATAGCTACCTTCTTCCTAGGGCAACTTTAGCTACCTCAAGCATACACACACACACAAAATCAAAACCAAACAATAAATAAACAAACAAAAAAATCCAAGTTGGTTGCTACTAATTCTCAGCTCCATCCTCAAGTACCTGGGGTTCTCAGTGGTGGTGATGTTGATGCCCCACAATCCTGAAAAACAATTCCTCAGGTTACACTGTGGAATCTTCTCCCTTAGTACACACTGATACTCTTCCTTTTATTGGAGAAAAAATACAGAGGATGCACATTATCTCAGCCAGGCACAGGTATGTTCACAGACTCATAGCTGCCCTCTCAGACAACATGTAAAAATGGAACACAGATGCCTTTCCACATTTTGTTATGTGTGTTTTGTTAACAAATGGCTTGCCAATCTGAAGGTGTCTCTGAACTCCCTGAGCACATCAACATACACAGCTACTGACCCTTATCCACCCTTCTGCTCAACATTATGGAAGGAGTATCTCCTGCAGCTCAGCTTCCCATAGCTGTACTCACCTCTTTTCCTTCCAATCCTAGGATCCCATCTGGGTCTAATAATTCAAATCAGCACAGGGAAACTCCACCTACAATATGGGAAATCCCTCCATCCTTCACCTTAGCTCCATGACATCATTCGTGCATCTGCATGGGCTCTTTCTACTTACTCACACAGATCTATCTCTAGGAGTGTGTGAAGAGACATGAATCCATTTACTACCTACCTTCCCTTAACTGCTAGTGAGTAATCCATTGCAGATGGCCAAGCCAGCATTTCTTCAGCATCCTCAGAGATTATGCCTTGAGATGGTCTTCTCATCTCAACTTTCTTTTTAAGGATACATTTTCTTTCTTTTGGAGTTTGCACTTTAAATTAGTCTCTGTAAAGCTGTGTGTTTCCTTTCTTGATGTCATCTCCTATTCTTTCATTTTTGCTTGTCTCATTTGTATTATTTTACCTTTCTTTTTCATATTTTCCCATCCCTCTTATTTTGTTTGTTTTTGTCTGTTTTGATTATTAATTCCCAGTTCACATTTGCTTTTCCCTGGCAGAATGGTCAAAAAAGTGATAACATCGAAGAGCATTTCATAGGCTTGATAGCCTATAGGCAGAAATTAACCTGTTAATAAGTTTACTAGAAAAAGGCATGTCATGTTTGAACTCACAGAACAAAATGTACAGTTGATAACACTTTAAATGTGATATGTTTAAGTTTCTATATATAAGAATATTATAGACTAATACAACTGAACAGAGGGGTATGAGAACTTATATATTCGGTGTTCAATTTTCTCAAGAATTAGCCTTATCTATAGTACACTAAACCATTGACTCTATACAGGCAACCACATGGGTATTACATCCAAAACCAAGAATAGAATTGTATTGCACTGTGTGCCTCTATTATCCCTATTTCCCATATTAGCACCACCTAATCAGCACCTAACATCTTTCCATTTGATCTCAGAAGCAGCTTTTGCCTCTCTCCAAACTCAATTACAAGCTGCTTGCAATAGCTAATAGAATGCATCACTTGAGAAGTCTATTTCCCATTCCTGCAAGAGCAGTATAAACACCAGTGCTGACAGAGGAACTGGTGAAGAATTTGGCACCTATATAACAACAGAATGTTATTCCCCCATGAAAAACAATGAAATCCTATCACTTGCAGGAAATTACAGGACAGTGTTAAGTGAAATCAGTCAGGCACCAAAAGACAAATACCATGTTTTCTCATTATATGTAGAAGCTACAATCATTGAACACATAATGTTTCAGACAGTAACCTAACAGCCAGCAAAGTCTGGCAAAGAGTGGAAAAAGTAGATGGCAAGAATGGTTCAACAGTACAGTTCTGTAAGGGAAATAATTTTCAATTCTCTGCAAATAGTAGAGTACCTCTTATTTATAGTTAATTATTTCAAAATAACTACTAAATTGGACCTTGAATATTTCCAACAGAAACAAATAGTCAGCGTTTGAGACAATTGACATATTTTCCTTGATCTGATCATTATACTTCATACTTCTATTTAACTGTCATGGTGAGCTCCATAAGTATATGGATTATTATGAATCAATTAAACATTAAATAAAATTTAAGTATATTTATTAAGTAATAACTAGGTTTCTTATGAGTTACTTTTATTCTTTGTTCAATTAAAAAAAGATGTAACAATGCTTTTTCTTTAGATTAATAATCAGATATAGTTGTAGTTTTCTTAAAAATATAAACTATCCTATATAATTTGAAGACAGAGTTGCTAATATGTAGATTTCATTTTGCAACAGTGTAGAAAACAAGCTGCCTTATCTAAAGAATTTTCCTTATCTCAACCAGTTTTCTTGGTATCACAAATACCTCAAGATAATCACATTTAATTTAACCACATTAAATTTAATACTATAAATACAGGATTGATTTTTTCAAAGGTATTTTATTACACATTTTGCTATTTGTATGGGGCCAAAGAGAGAAAAGTATAGGTATAGCAATAAATTATACTATGAAAATTTGTGGGATCAAGTAAGAAATTCCAGAGGCTGTAGAGGAAAAATTAATGTCCCTCCAGGGGAAAGACACAATTACTACTCAAATGGTATATACTTAAGCTATCTTTAGTGTAACACTTGTATCAAACATGAGGTTACCTTTGCAGAAAACAAAACTATAACAGCTTAAAAATATTGTGTGTGTACATGATGCACATGAGAGAAAGAGTGTGTGTGTGTGTATGTGTATGTATGTGTGTGTGTGTGTAGTCTCCATCTAATTTCACATTATTTACAATTCCTGTGACATTTACCTGGACTTTCTAATGACATTTCTACTTAACAATTTATTCTTCACACATCACCTGCAATGTTATTCTGAAAAAAAATACTCAGTAAATATTGGCTAAGGATAAGGGATAATGATATGTCAAGGAAGCTAATATTGGCTTTGACTTTAGCAAATTTTCTTCTATTCTATATGTGAAATTTTCAGCCACCATTAGCATTCACATGTGAGCTCTAACATGTGATCTCATGAACAATCTTAGGAATAATTTCAGAACTGTGAGAGAAATTTGAATAATATCTTTAGCTGTTATTAAACATGACTTCATAAAATAGCATAAGTGTATTTCATTTACTCCATAGATTCCAGCCTAATGGCCTTGAAAGTTGTAGGACCAGAATAAGAAGGAAGGCAGGTAAAATAACAGTAAGGATGTCTGAAAAATGTCATAAGGATCAATACTATTCACCATTTACCAAAACACAAAAACCAAACAAAAACAAAAACCAAACCAAACAAACAACAAATCCTATAAGTGAGTCTGTATATACATATACATGTATAATTTACATGAAATTATTTCATGAGGGCTGAAAATTCCCCCAACAATAACCAAAGACCATCTAACAAAATACCCAATCCTAGTCACAAGAAACCCTCTTTTGAGTTGTTCGACATTGTCCACAAGACTTCCAAAACACATTGGTTATTGCTATTGACCCTGATTTTCTCTCACAGGCAGAATGTTAGTCCTTACTGCTGAAGACACCATGCACTTCACTCCCAGGGCCCAGAGATCTCTGAGCTGGAACTGACATGTACGCCTACTCCCTTAGGACTAGTTTTCATGGCATCAGAAGGTACTATGCAAGCTTCCAAAGGAGACAATCAACCAGAAGTCCTACTCAGTTATGACATGTGTAAACCAAAACAACCACCAGCATGTCACAATACTCCTAAGGATGTATTGACATGCATTTCTTGGCACTAACCAAAAGTGCTCTGTCTAGTTAGAGTTTTGTTTATTGCTGTGAATAGACACCATGACCATAGCAACACTTTAAATGGAAAATATTTAATTACGACTAGCTCATATTTCAAAGGTTTACTCTATTATAATCATAGCAGCAAATGGTAAGACATGGTGTAGGAGAGGTAGCCTAGACTACTACATTCGGATCCACAGGCAGCAGTAAGAGACTGTGAAATACACTAGGCCACCTGGATTGAACTTCCGAAGCTGAAATTCCACCCCAAGTAATGTACCTCCTTAAGCAGAGTCCCACCTACTCCAACAAGGCCACACCTCCCAATAGTACCAGTTCCTATGAGCCTACAGGGCCATTTTTATTTTAACTACCACATTCCACTTCCTGGCTTCCATAGGCTTATAGATATATCATAATACAGGAAACATTTAATCCAACTTCAAAAGTCCTATCGTCTATAACAGTTTCAACATTTTTTAAAAGTCCAAAGCTTCAAGTCTTTTCTAAAACCCATGTATTATCTTAAGTGTATTTCCCTATAAAATAAAAATAAAAAAAAGAAGATCACATACTTCCATCATATAATGGTACAGGATATATTGCCATTCCAAAAAGGAGGAAAGAGAGCATTGTGAGGAAATACTAGACCAAAGCAAGACCAAAAACCAGCTGAGCAAACCCCAAACTCTGCACCTCCAGTATTATGTCAAAATACTCTTCAGATCTTCAACTCTTCAGAGGCATTTTTTCCTGGAAAAGAACCTACAGCCACCCTTTTACTAAACCAGCATAATCACTGAATTCTCTCTAAATGTTCTTATATCCACAGATAAGTATATGTCTTATTCTTCTTCAAGGAAATGTCTCTTCACAACAGATGAAGACCATTAAAGAAAACTTCAGCTTGTCAAATGCAGAATTGTAGAACCCAGTCCCAATGGATACATATCAAAAATACATCAGTACCTAAGGCTAGGGGAATACTGTGGAAGGGAAGGAGGAGAGATTGTAAGAGTCAGAGGGGCAAAGAATTTTTTATGAGATTACATCTTTAGTAATTTCAGTAGCTGGCTACACCCATAAAGTCTTGCTAACATTACTACCTAAACATGAACCTAAAACAAGGACAATAGGCATGCCAAATGGACAGGGGAAGGAGAAAGATCAGGAGGCATCAACTCTACACAAAAAACAACAGACAAAATAAGGAATACTGAGAGTGGAAGTAATAGTCTCCCTGGGAAGAACACAAGAACTGGTTTTCTAAATGGTAACCCATAAAAACATTCATATAATTAACACACTGCCTGAGATGGTTATATTTAGAAGTGTGTGTGTGTGTGTGTGTGTGTGTGTGTGTGTGTGCATTAAAAAAACAAATAGTTTTGAAAAAAAGCCAAGAGTGGTATATAGGAGGGATTTGAAGGAGGAAACTGAACGTAGAAATGATGTAATTTTATTATAATCTTAAAAATAAAATACAAAATAAAACGGAAAACCAATGCTTAATAAATAAATATTTTTAAAAATAAGTTAAAGACAAAGTTCCTAGGTTGTAAAGTTCTAGAACTCTACACTGATTTCACACACAAACGAAAAAGAATATATTGAGTATATCTTGTTACTAGGTTAAATGTTTTTTTTAAAAAAATGCATAAGACAGAAACGTTTCCTCTCTTGTAGACCTCACAGCTTAGAGGAGAGCACAGATAAGCTAACTGACAAGTACAGAATCACATATTAACGTTTCCTAATTGATGATATATAATGGTTTTGAAATAATATCACCTAGAAAATTCCTTAGAAATACATATTATCACATTGTTCTCTTGGCATTATGAATTTTGACCATGTTTTTTAATGTCAAAACTTTCAAAGCAAGGGATCCAGCTAGTTTCTCAGAGAAAACATATTTCATAAATAAGTAGGACATTATCAAGGCCAAGATATGTGGAGTACTTACAGGAGTTTGTCAAGAGGTCATTAGTGGCAGACACAGGAACAGAGAAGAAGAAAACATTTGGCAATGGGAAGTAGAATGTGTGACAGCTCAACCATGGGAATGCACAGATTCAGGAAGCAGAGAAATGCCAGGGATGAATTTGATTGAGAAACATGAAACTACAGAAGTAAGCTTTTACCTAAACAGGAACTTCCAGATCCTGTAGAAGAATACAGACCATTCTAAGTGCAGTTAGATGTGATTGGATATTTAAAACCCAGAATGCATTGACTCAGTGTTGCCAATATATGGGTGTTTCTAACTTATATAACAATGTTGATACTATTATTAACACTTTGCCATCCACATAGCAACGGAAGAAGCCCAGTCTTTTGATATTTATGATATCACATTTTCTAGATTCTGTTATCCCTAATTAACTTTTATAAGAAAATATCAAAATCAAAGTTTCAAACATAGAAAATAATGAAAAATTCTACACTACCAGTGAATTGTAAGACGAAGTTCCATTTTTGCTAGTTTGAATGCGTTTGGGTCCCATGGACTCATATTCTTGTTCAGAGAAGTGGCTCTGCTAGGAGGTGTGATCTTGTGTTGAGGCATTTGTGGACTTGTCAGAGAAAGCGTTTGACTGTAGAAGTAGGGTTTTGAGGTTTTAAATGGTCAAGCTTTCCCCAAGGTAGGATAATGTCTCTTTCTGGGGAAGACAGTCTTTATTGCCTGGAGATCAAGACATATACCTCTCAGCTCCTTCTCTAGCACCATGTCTTCCTGGATGTTGCCATGCTTCCACCATGATGACAATAAACTGAACCTCTGAAACCTTAAGTCAGATCCAAACAAATGTTTCATTATAAGAATTGCCTTGGACCTGATATGTTCTAGATTGCCTTGGTACTGTTTGTATTTTGATGCTAATCCTTCCCCACAAGGAGGAGCAGATACCTCAGGTGATTCCATGTGAACTTGCTCCCCAATCTAACTGGTCAAATAAAGGCTAGAACCTGTGATTGGGCAGTGGAAGGTAAAAAGTGGGGCTGGAAGTTTTAGAGATGGAGAGACAGAAAGGAAGAGGAAGAAGACAAGATAGAAGGATGAGAGAAGAAATGGAGGAAGAGGAGGTAGAAGATGGAGCAAACCTCCCCACCCCACCCCCCACCACCTCCATGGCCAGGAGGAGATGCAAATAGCTTGGGACCTCATAGCTTGGCAATAGACTAGTCTAGTGGCATATATACCCAATCTAGGCCTGCAGCTTGTAAATATATTAACTTGGTTGTAGGTTCTTTGCATAGGCATATTGGCATTGGAGATTTACTGATACAAATCTGGATGGTATAAATATAAATTCTCTAGTGTTTTCCTTTCACTGGGCTAAAGGGAGCTGAGTGAGACCAAAGCAATCATTGGATTATTGGCATTTAGCACTAGGCGTTTTCAAGAAAAACTGGTTTGGTTGGCTTAAGCAAGCCAGCCTGAACCAGGACCAGTAGCAAGCAGAGATCCAGAGAGCTAGCATGGGAGCAGAGTGAAACCTTTGAAACTGTAAGCCAGCTCCAAATAAATGTTTCAAATATAAGAGTTGTGTTGGACCTGGTGTTTCTTCGCAAAAAAACCCTAAAACAGCATCCTCTTCTGCCCCGGGCCGTAGGGGATTTGACAAGACCCTAGGGAAGGGGGCGAAACAATGAAGGGACAAGAGGCACAAAGCATGAGAGCAAGTCTAGGGTTCTGGTCAAGCTCTCTAACTTTAACTTCAGGCGACGGTTATAAAGACACAGCAAAACAGGAAGTTTAGGCAAGGATCATTGCTTAGGGCTATCCCACTATTGAATCCTAATTGTCTAAGACCATCCCACTGTATTCGGCTCCCAGGAAATGCCAGACGTTCTTTGATTCCCTGGAATCTGAGACAGTGAACGTCCTTTCTTAACCATGTACTGACTAGGCTTTCCAGAACGGCAGGTAATTTCATGGGTTTGGCTCCCAACACTCTTCAGTTCTGCCCAAGACACTTTTGATTTCTTGGTCTCACTTTTCATGTCCTATAAACTATCCATCCTTACTCACGCAATAATTACCCCAGTATCCATAACAATGGTTACATGTCCTAGGGGTGATGATCAATTAACTGTGGAGTTCCCCAACACTATACAACAATGCTCACTGGATCACACCAGTTCATTTCATCGTGCAGCTGTCACATCATCTCACATCATCTAGACGTTCTGTGTGTACAGTACCATAGAACTTCTTAGAGAGACGGTGATCATCTTTGAACTAATCAGATTAAAGAAAAGTTATGTTCTTATTTGAGAAATAGTCAGAAATTTTTATGTGTTCTGTTTCTATTACAGAATTTTACTATATTGTCTCAGAGCATTTATATCTACCATGAATCAACTGTTTGGTTTTTTAAAATTTATTTGTTTGTTTGTTTGTTTTTCCTATAGTAAGTCTAATAATAGGGGATTCAAAATCTTCTTCTGGCTTCTGGGAACACCAGGAATGCATCTGCACAGATGTATGCACAAACAAAATATCTACATACATAAAATAATAAGAGGGAACTGTCTAATGAGCCTTTACTATTGCTTCATTTCAGTAATGGTAGACATGGATTGACAGAAGCCATCTAAGAAAGGCTAAGGCAAGCCAGTGAAATGTTGGAGATGGTCTAACATTTTTGTATGGCTGCAATGGATGAACTCTTGAGATGCCAGGTCACCAGAGATTTAATCCCAAGATTGCTTATTGCTGTTGATAAGCCATTTTCGGTCTAATGATTCCTGGGCAAATTTCCTGCAGATCAACATGAAGATATACTCTCATGTAATAATGCTGTATAGATGAATTAATGATTTCACAATTTCTGATAATGGTTTTACAGAACTCTTAAATTGATACAAGTAATCGTAAACCTCCTATAGAATAAAGCTGTAAATAGAGATCTGTAAATTGTCATGTGTCACAGGCTAGTTGCACTACCATAAGAATGCAGCTTATAACAAATTTGTGATCAAGGTAAAACATTCATTCTAGGTGAGGTCTTAGGATGAAGCCACAGGTATGGACTATGATAAAACAAGGCCACATAAAACTGTTGCTTTGAACTTATAATAAGCTTATAGAATGAAACACCGCTTTGAACTTACCATTGACGTCCTTCTGTAACTCCCCTTTTGTGTAACATTTTATCAATGAGGTAATGTTTGTCTAAAAAGATAAAAATTTTCAAAGAAAATAAATTAAGTGTGGCATTTGGGACTCAGCTGCAACCATCAAATGTATATCTATGACTTTTGGTGTGTCTGTGGCATCCACCAAATGTATGTATGCATACGTATGTTTGTCTATATGTATCTGCATATCTATGTATATAGGGAGATATGTATAAATTTAAGTATGTATGAACACTTGTGGAATTGTTGAGACAGGTGGTTCAGCCCAGCAAAAGTATATGTTTCTATAAGTGTGCTTGAATTCTCCACTTTTTTCTTTTCTTTTCTCTCTGGTTCACAAAGAATTAATAAACTCCAAACCTCTTACCCTATCAGTAAGGGTCCCTTGAGCTAGAGAGAAACCAAGCCTCTTTTCTAAAGTTCCCTGCTGCCATAGGCAGACATCGAATTACCAGAAGCCAGTGGCTTTTGGCTACAAAATCACAAAGAGTTGAAAACAGAAGAATTGTCAAAGATAAAGCATTTCTGGCCCCATTAATGCTGACACCATCCTTCACTGCCTGCCTCAGTACTTGGATGACATGGCTGGCCCACAACAATGGATAATTTCAATTCAGTATGTGCCTACACTATTAGAGACTGCATTGACTATGTGTGAATCTCAGTGACAATATGATTATTTTGCCATTTTAAAGTTGTGGAAACTTAATCTTCAAAAGAATCACCTACCTGCAAGGGGTCATTTAAAATCCTGGAACCAATAAGTCAATTTCTTTTAAGTTTCACACATCAGAAGAACAATGATTCTCTGTGGAGAACTGCTGCAAAGACACATGAACTACAGATCAGCCAAGGGCAGGAAGTCACTGCCTAATATGAACAGCATGCATTAGCAATAAGAATTGGGGTCAAAGAAAAATGACAATTACTTTTCAACTAAAAATAAACCAAGAGCATTTATATATTGGCCTAATGGGCTTAGTGTTATCAGTCTGAAGGCCAAAGATCCATGCATATCCCTTTGACTGCTAATGTGCCATCAGTAAATGAATCAGTTTTTTGTCCACAAGGCAAAAGAGAGGTGTGGATATAGGATTCAGTTAATGGTTCTCCAGGAAATTCTCTTTTCCCATCCTGCAAAGCAGAGAAGAGGTTTCTAAAAGAATATAAGACCAACCCATTCTTACTATATTTTCCCCCATCTTGGATCTGACTGTATGCTGTCATTCTTAAATTTCTGAGTTCAGTCCAAACCCATTTTACACATATACACACATTCTCTGTACACACAGTCGCACACCATTCAGTTATTTCTGTGACATACAGAAAAAAGTTGATTAAGTTTAATTTGGACAATGGGATTGGCACTATTGGAACCTGCTAAAATAGGGCTTACACTTTTTACTCTTGTAATTAATGGTTGATTGACATATTAAATAAGATATTTATTTGATCTAGCAGTTGATATGAATGATATCATACATTTTAAGAAATAATGGTTTTTACACAATGTTTAGAGCTATGTAAATAACAATGGGGGAAAATAAAAAGGATAAAAGAGAAAGGGAAAAATCTCTGTGATCACTGGAATTAATCAAAACTTCAAGTCTCTAGTACTACCAAAGGTTGTTGTCTACATTTAAATATGAAGGCTACACTAAAATATTTTGGTGGTTAATAAAGATAAATATTCAGTCTTTATCTTCCAGAGTCATAATATTGTTTGCAATTAGATTGACGGTGAATTTGTCTGTCCCAACTGATATATCAACAATACAACTTCTGTATCTAAGGGTCTGAAAACACCATAAAAGAGGTAAGAATAATAAGAACCAGCGGACCAGGAATCCTGCTCTGAAATCATGCTTTCTCACTGTAAAAGGGAAGCTACATTCACAAAATCTCAACAACATGGCTTCCTAAACAAGATCCGAACAATTCCAATATATTACATTCCAATATAGATGGAAGAAATTAAATCTACATACAGTTAACAAAATCCCACTCCTAGATGAAGAACTACAAGCAACTAACAATTTCTGAGAGAGAGCGACTCAGTTTCTTCAATGGATGAGCCCTCAAATTGGTTATTAAATACCAAATGATAATTTCTAGAAACATATTTAAGCAGGCAACACTGAACAGAATTAGCATGTTTTATTTCTATGTTTATTTGTTTATGTAATAATAATGGCTAAAGATAATGAAACCATGAATTTGGGAGGGATGAGAGGACTTGGAAGGAATGGGAGGGGATAAAGGGGTAGTTTAAATGATACTATAGTTTAATTGAAAAACTTTTTAAAGGAAGTTTTGGCTTTTGAGTTCCAGTGTCTGAATCCTCCTAAAACATTACAGCTGTTTTCACTTAAATTTATTATGTGATATGTGTGTGTGTGTGTGTATGTGTGTGTGTGTATGTGTGTATATGTGTGGAGGGGGGAGGGAGATTTGTATACAGTGTAATATGTTATATTAGTGCTAATGTTAGTAAATTAGAAAATAAAATTAATATAAGAGAACCTACATTTGCTACATCTGCCTGAGCAAAGGTATATGAATTTTATGGCAGATGATGTCAACATCCCTTGTGAATTTGCTGCTGACAGTCAATAAATTCTGGCATTGCGAAAAGACAGAACCATAGTCTGACAGAACCATAGTCTGCGTTTCTGATGTTGTGTTCTCACACATAGAAGCTCTTGTGTAGCTGTCCAAGTGTTGCCTGTACTTTAGAAAGCAACTGAAATTAAATTAATCGATTCATAGCACTATAGTTGAATGGAATTGTTTCTTTGATGTGTTATTGGTGACCTATCACCGATTTTTGCTAATGTCTCCCTAGAAAAAGTCACACAATACCAGATTATAATGAAAATAAGTTTCAGATTAAATTGTGTTATAAATATAAAATACATAAAGCGACCATGTATGTGCATTGAAGCAGTAAATAGTGTATTTACTTATTCTGTGAGCTTGGCAAATCTTAGCAGGCATCCTAGGCATCCTAACCACTACTTTATACAAAGTTTCCCTTGAGATGGTCCTAACATTTTTGTGGAGGCAGGAAATGAAAACTTTTACAGTTAGCATCAGGCCATGAAGGACTGTGGGGCATATAGTATAAACTAACACACTGGTCTAGGCTACCTTAACCTTACAGTTCTTTTCATACAAGTATGTGAAATACTGGTTAATATTTCAGCCAAGTCAAATTTCTGGGTGGCTTTTCTTTTTCAGATTCATAAATGTGTACCAGTTTCTTGGCTGTGTGTATATTTGTGGACCACAAGGATACCTGGTGTCCTCAGAGGTCAGAATAAGGTATAAGATTTCCTGGAACTGGAGTTATAGGTGGTAGTAAGCCACCCTGTGGGGGCTGGGAACTGAAGCATAAGAACAAGTGTTCTCTACCATGAAGCCGTCTCCCCTTCTAGGACAACTTTCAAGTCACCAAATCACTCAGAGCAGAGTTCTATCAATGATCACCCTAAATAACCACCACTAATTTCACTGAGCAAACCGCTGCCTGACACTCATTATGCTAATTAGATCCCACTCAATGTTTAAGATGTGACAAGAGAAAGGGCTTTGAAACTACCCTTTCACACAGTGTCAGGCATGGCCTTTGGAATGTGGATTCCTAATTGCAGAATCTGATGTCCCCTAAGACCAAGCTTTTATTAACTAGCAGATTCATATCATTGCATTTTATATGTCGGCACTGAGAGGGAATTACTATGTGCTCTACAGACGTTCCCCCATTAGGTCTGAATATGGCAAATGTAGTATTTTAGTAAGTTCTCCCTTCATGAATTTCTGAGTGTCTAACTTAATGAAACTCAAATGTTTAAGATCTAGAGTACAGTCAACTTGTTGAATTGATTGGTCATTACCAAACTACCCTGTGTGTTCTTAGACCTCTCCTCATGTGTTCTCTGCCCCTTGTTCAACTCAACAACCAAGGCTGTGAAAACATGGCATTGAGCTTCATGATTAAAATGTGATCTTGCTTTAAAGAATTTAGTTTCTATCAATGATCTCCAAATATCTTTTTAAATAAGAAAGCTTCCATAATAAGTTATGTGATTTTTATTTACTATTTTGTTTGTACACTTTTGGATGATTTCACAGAAGAAAAAGTAAAAGCTACAATAATTCTGTCACTATGCCAAAGTCTACAAATATCTCTCTTCACCACAAGAAAGCAACAAGTATATTAATTCTTCAGTAACATGAAAATACATGCCAGAAACACAGACAAGTTATTGCAATCTAATTATAGTTAACTTTTTTCTCCTGGACAACTAATCTCTCAATAACATTTGCAGCAATGGATTAACACACACTCCTTGCTAAAAACCAAGGTCTTTAAGTAATTGATGTGCTAAAAGACCTGCAATTATTTGAGGCTGTGATTCCTCACAGAGAGAAAGTCCAGGAATGGATAAAGTCTAAATAAAGGAACTATTTTGCAAAGGGAGCTGTGATAATTGCCAAGAGACAGACTGTTTTATCAGCTGAGAGAGATTTTCATCCTTCATTAATATGTAGTTCGGTTGGACATCAGAGAAACTAGCCTCCATGGGAATGTTCTCCACATCTCCTGTTATTTCATTTTCCAGACTCTTGTCTTTACCTACATTTTAAATCTGTATTCACAGAAAGACTAGGCTTTTTAAATATGTGCTTTCTAAACTGGGAAGCTATGAATCTGTATCTTCAAAGCACCATGTAGGCTGACTGATGAACATTTGAACAACTGTATACACCAATATACTATCACTTTAAAATATTCCAGACTAAATATTTAAGAAGTAGACAAAATAAATATTCCATTGTGCTAACCTGTGAATTTTCCATTCTGTGCCTTGCTAGTGCTTTCTGTGTGAGGCTTCCAATCCAAGCTCTTCACTTTTAATATCTTTAAGCATCTGTTTAGCTCTGTCTGCAAGGGCTCCCAGATGTATCCTGAACTCTCTACTGACAATTTGCTCGCAGAAAGACTGTAGAAAACCTTAAGAACTCTAATAATAAAGGAGGTGTTTCTTTCTTCTTCCCTGGCTGGACATGACCCAGGTAGCCAAAAAGACAGTTTTTGATTGAGGTCCGCAAGGTTTATTTTGATGAGGAATTTTCAAAGAAATTGCTACTGTATTTAGACATAGATTTTACCATTGGCACTTCCATATAGTTGTCATAAGAACTATGGCTACATTATCTTTTGATTCAATCAAGATTATATCTTGAAATAAACTTCAGATGTGGTAAATTATAGTAGATTAGCAACAAGAAAACATTTATTGGATTCCTAATGAAGTGGTTTTCAGTGGTATAATGAGTAACATGCCTGTGGGTACTTTCTTTATGCCAAGTTTTGTAAAGCATCTCACCTATACCGGATTATCTGATCACCACAATATGTAAGTACTGTGCTACTTTCTACTAAACCCAATTCATACATTCATTCTCCTCATTTTACAGGTGAGTATATGAAGGAGGGGAAAGTTAATGTAACCAAAGTACCACATGAACAAAAAGAAGAGCTGCAATCAACTGCTTAATAAGAACATAGTCATGTATAACGTGTAATACGTTGAGACAACAGAGGAAGAATCATTTTAGCTAAATATTTTTATTCATATAACTAGAATTTTGTTTTAGGGAAGTCTTGAGTCTAAATGTCTCTGACACCCTTGTTGAAGACGCTAAGTTTGTGTTAAGCCACCTTTGGAATACATGATACTGACATTGTTATTCCTATGAAAAATATCATACACAAAAATAGAGTAAACCATATTAGGACAAAGCAAAACTGCTAATAATTAACCACAGCAATATTTTAAGAAAACATTTTGAGCTCTTATTATAGAAGTCTATTTCAGAGTTTCTATTGACACAATAAAAATTTCACTATGTAAATTGTAAACAAGAATTACATTGTTTATTAATGTAATTTTTTCTTTTTGCTGTCTCAAGTATTATAGTTGTAAATGTATATATGTACACATTATATACATGTATATAAATTTATAAATTATACATTTTCATAGTCTTGAATTTTCAACACTTCTAGATAAATCACAGAGTCCTTCATTAGTTCTTAATATCCCCTTACAGATGTATTCTGCTGTCAAACACTGTAAAATAAAAATAAAAGCATGTTAGGATTACACAGAATTTGTTTTCTAAATAAAGTTTTTCTCCCATTTTAGATGCTTGATGTCATCAAGACATTACCATAAAATTCAACTTTTCTGTTTTCTTTAAGTCAAAAATAGAGATGAAAGCTGTCTAAGCGCATCATTCCAAGAAAAAATAACTTTAATTAGAATCTCTGGTTCTTGCTTAGCATGTATTCCAAGTATTATTTCAGCTTGAGAGTAAGTGAGAGTTCCCCCTCAATTTTAGCATAAATTTGGAATAAAAATTACCTCATTGCATTCCCAGTTTTGTTCTGATGACTATGTAAAGGGTTTAAAACATACCTTCCACTCACATGCCTCTTCTTGTTCCTTTCTCACTGAAAACTCATCAGCTAGGTTCCAAGGAACCTGGATTGAGGTGAGAAGATCCTGAGATACCTGGCTGAGTAATCAGGTACTTACCTGGTCAGTCTGACTGTCTCAAAGACTACAACAGAATCATTCACTTTGATTGTTAAATTGACACAGACTGGGGCTGGAGATTTGGGTTAAAAGCACTGGCTGCTCTTCCAGAAGACCTAGGTTTGGTTCCCATTATCCACTCCAAGATTCATGATTACCTGCAGCTCTGGCTGTAATTGATCCAACACATTTTCTGTGGTACTGTAAATGTATGATACACACACAGACACATACACACACACATGCGCGTGTGCACACACATACACATACACATCTTGTTTTAAAATATCTGGACAGCTTTAATACCACCAAAGGATTTGTCATAGGCTCAAAATGATACATTTCATGAATAGCCCCCAGTGGTTAACGCTTGGCACTAGGTATTGTGTGAGTTTGTTTTCGGGACAAGTCCCTGTGGATTCTCTCATTTCAGTCAGGCAGAAAGCCTGAAATCTATTCAGACCAGTTGCTGAGCTGTCAGAAGTGTGTGGCGAAAAAATAGGTAGATCTTTGGCCAGGAAACCTATAGTTGGGGAGGTTGGAATTGTCTTTGAGGATGTGAGATTGGAAGACATGTGGAATTGACTCATATTCTGGTTAAAGTTGAAAAACACTACCTATAAAAAGAGACAGCTTCTGCCTAGCTGGATGTATTACCCCATTGGAATAATCTTTCCGGAAACCAGACCCACCAGCAACTCCTTTGCATGGCCTGGGGACTGAATATATAAAAAATATAAAACTATTGAACAAACTGCCAAATATGTGATCTCTTACTATGTTAAATAGTTTATCATTCTAACAGTATATATACAGTTATAGTTTTATTTGAATGAAGTCCACAAACATGGGAAGAATTACTACCCTGATTTAATTGGGACCAAAAGAAAGTTGGATATTAAAGGGTTTATTTGGCTTATACTTCCACATTATAGTCTATAACTGAAGGAATTCAGGACAGGAACTCAAACAGGAGAGGAACTGAAAGCCATGAGCTCATGTAGAAGCCATAAAACAGTGCTGCTTACTGGGTTCCTCTTCTATGCTGGTGGCATAGCTGGAAGCTTACATCTGATCAACAAGCAAGAGGCTTTGAGAAAGAGAGGTAACTGGGAATAGTATGAGCATTTGAAACCTAAAACCCCACCCCAAGTGACACACCTCATCCAATGGGGTCATGCCTTCTAATCCTTCCTAAACTAGTCCATCAAATGGGAACCAAGTATTCAAATGAATGAGTCTATAGGTACCATTCCCATTCAGACCACTACATACATTATATCAGATTTTTACATGTTATACTCTAGAGATGATAATGATAAAAGTATTAATATATTAAAGAACACAACAATGAACTATAGTTTTATTAAAGGTATGAGTTAAATGTGAAAATGAAAGCTTATTCATATTTTCAAAATGTTTTTCTTCTAAAATTTTCAAAATATCTGTACAATGTAAAATTACAAATTAGAAAAAAGAATATAAAAATATTAAACATTTTAGATAAAGTTGACTTTATAATTTTAAGAATTTAGTGGTTTCAATTGTATAAAGCAATACAAGTTTTATCATTTAACACAAAACAACTATACCTTATGTATTTTGGTACATGCTTTGTGTATACATAATATACATGTATGTATTGGCTTTTTCTGGAAGTCTTCATAATAAAACTAAAATCTACAGATGCTCACATCTCTGCTATAAAATAGTATAATATTTTATATATGCTTCTTACACTACTTCCTCATTTACTATAAATTCTTCCTAGAGTTCTAGTGATACCAAACAAAGTATAAATGATATTTAATGATTATGTTTAATTGTTTAAGAAATAATGAGAAAAAAATCATCTGTATAGAACATTTTCAAGTATATACTATTCTCTGATATATAAACCCCTGTAATGAGAAGTCATCTGCAGAGAAAAAGAAAGATGGTAGCATGGAGAGACAGAAGAAAAAAGAAATTTTTTAAGTCACATAAGTATTTAAATCTGTAAAATATTTCCTAGCCTTCATGTTTATAATATGAGACCAATATCCTAATTTTTATGGTTTCAGGTTTTTTTGTTTCTTTGTTTTGGTTTTTGTTTGTTTTGCCAACCAATTGAAACAAAAAGAAAAGCAAGCAAATGGATGCTGTCTTGATCCCACATGAGAGCTCCCCTTTCTTAAGAAAAAGTGTTGAGAGTTTTCACTGAGCATTTAAAATGATTAATATGTATTTTGGAAGAAAATCATTACTTCCAGTTTCTACTCTAAAGTTCTCACCATTTTTTGAGGTCGATCTGTTTTCAGATCTGGCAGAGGCCCATCTGTACCTCTTCCCAACATGTGGACTTCATTGTTTCTACACTAGGTGCCAGATGTGGAGAAGTGCCTGTCTGGGTGTTTTGGATGATGTGCTGACCCAAGAGAGGATGTGTGTTAAAACCTGTGCACAGAAGTGGTCTTGTACTTGCCATATATTTTAGCATTTTGTGTGACTGGGAAACAAAAGCTTTCTAATGTGTGGGCCCTAAAGGCAACCTCAAAAGCCCAGACCAGAAGCAAACATGTCAGTCATTACTCTTTCTCTTCGCAAAGGAATATATGTGTCTTCATCACAGTGCAGAAGGAAGACATTTTAAGGACAACACTTGGTTTCCATTTTCCTACTGGGTACTTGCCCTCTTTGTCATGTGCTTTTCTTTCTAGTCAAAGAAAAATGTTTTGAGTCCCCACTGTGCTTCCTTGTCCTTACATTTGGTGCTTCGAAGTTACTAGTCTCTGTCTCTTCTATTTGACTGTTTCTAACTGATTTTTCCATTTATCATTCAAACTAGATAGGAGTTATCTAGTTTGGCTTGTTGTCTAGAATACTTTATGGCCACGCTTACAGCATCTAGGCCTCTGCCCATCATACTGATGACTACACTGGGTTATAATTATCTACCTGCTTCATAAGAAGTCTCCTTATAATCCTGAGCATTGTAAGAGTTGGTCTTATTCAGTGTCGTAAAGCTGTCCTCCTAATATATCGATCACGTTTATGTCCAACAATGAGGCTTAACATGCATTTGACAAAAGAATACACTATGAAATAATCAAATGTTCTAACGTACATCCTACTGTCACCAATATGCATCTGTCATGACTTCCATTGTGTTCATCTATTTTGTTTTATCAGAGAGAAAAAGTCACTTTCTTATAGGGCATCTGTTTATGGTCTGACCAAGTCACAGCTGATACTGGGAGTGTCCATCTAGAACACACCCTTCACAGTCCTTCAGCTAATACACTCTCCTCGATATGTACCAGCAAATCAAAACTGAGACGATGCCATCAAATCTGACACCTATTGAGGATACTCTTTCTAAGTCGCGATTACATCCTTTCGTCAGCATGGCTGTGAAGACAGCTGATGCCCCTGATTCAAACAGAGTTTACAAAGATGACTCGTGTGTTCAGATTTCTACTGGTAAAATTCATTCCTTCTCTTTCAAAAATATAATGAGAAGGGACAGCTTTGTGAAATGGAGGAGCAAGAACAATATTGCTTAAATAAATTGGAATTTTCACTTTGATTACCCTGCAGTTTCTGCCATACTTTACAGGAAATGTTCCCTGTGGTGCAGATTTTCTCTGGAGTGACATCACCATATGAAGCTATCCCCACTATAATTATTCTCATCCATATTTTCAGACGACAGAGCATGAACACTCACCAAGGAGTGCTAGATGCATATAGAACAATTTAAAGCTGTAGAGTCACCAGAAAGCCCCATTAAAAGGCAAATGATATATCTTTATGCATGCATATGACCCCAAAGGAGACATTGCATATTCACAGTAGAAGAAATCTCTTTCAAACAATGGAACTCTGATAACAGCAAATATCCTGTGGCATAAAATAACAAGCAGCACTCAATTTCCATTGCTTTTCCTGAACTAATCCTTTCAAGGGTGTAACACAGAGGAGCAGGCATGTTTTAGTTTACATCCGCAAATTGAAATCCTAGTGGAACAGACTGTCGATGCTAAGGCAAATCATTAGGATCTTAAGATGTTCTTCTTGGCAATTCTGGATTCCCTTTTATCAAAGTTGATTGTTCTTTTTATGATATAAAGTGAGAGGGGTTTTTTTCTCCCAAAACTAATGTTAAGAAATGTAAAAATTTCAAAATATATTTAAAAATATAATTTAAGTACAATTAAAACATGAAGCAGTGGGTTATTTTCACTGGCAATTTCAACTGACTCCGGTTGCCTTCACCCAGGGGAAGATTGCAGCCTCCCACTGCTGTGAGTTAAAGGGCATAGACAGGCTCTTTGTCTCCTGGAAAATAAAAGCTTCCACCATCTGCTCACCAAAGCTTTGATTTTGTTTCAATGTAGAAAAACTCTGCAGTCAGTGATAAGGTCTTGATTCTTCTTATGCATTCACTCATTCAGTGAAACAATGACGAGAAAGAAAGGAGTGTTGAATATGATGTAAAACTGTTTGCTTGTAATTGTTTGCTTGGAAATGCAGGTTTTTTCTTCCTCTCAATACACTCTTTTCAAACTTGCTTGGTAAAGTTCCCATTCCTTTAATAGTACCCCAGATTTCATTGTTTTTTTTAAAAATATAATCAGAACATTCAGTATGATCGAGTTCTGTTTATAGTTTTAATCCACAGCCTATATGCAATGTTCCTTGTTCTCTTTTGTAAGTCCACAGTTGGTGACTGTCTTTCTTTCTCTCATCTCTGTGTTATAGCAGAAGGAAGCTGGGATAAAACAAACAAACAAAACAAAGGGCAGCAATTATTCTACAAGTGTTGGTACAAGCCATATTCTACTATTGTCAATATACTTTTGCTCTTAGAAGAGCTGAGCTCTTTCTGAAGCCTAATCTGCCCCAGTGTGGGTCATGGTCATTAACATTATCCTTTTCTAACCCTTCAGCCTCAGTACACTGAACATCCTGAAGTAGGGGGTTCTATGAATGGGGGCTAGACTGACCTCCTGCCTTCACATTAGCCTAGGATGCCCTCAAACTCCTAATGACACTCATCACATTCTCTTAGGGATGAGCATAGTGATGTCTGTTTTAGCTGTTTGGCATTGATTGATTGATTGATTGATTGATTGATTGATTGAATATATTCCTGAGAACATGATTTCATGCTCAGTAATCATATATTCAATAAAATGCAAATGTGAAGTGAGATCAATTTTGCATATCTAAAAGAAGCAACATGATCAGTATCACTGGACCATCTCAGCCCATGTTGAATACAATCTTCCCTCCCACATTGACACTGGCCTATGGAAGGCACCATCATAGCCCTGTTTTTCAGCTTGTGGCATGCTACTGGGACTTGCAGTGTGTTTTCATTGTCACACAGCACAAATGACACAAATCAAATTGTCCCTTTATAATTAAGACTGTCAAAAGCTATCAGAAGCATATATTTTCACTATTCTCACACTTAATTTTACCCCAATTTAAATTGTAATTGTGTAAGTTGTTCCAACTCTGAAGCTTGAGGACTAAGCTCTGACCTTGCTTAAAGACTAGGAAGAAACTCCTGCGAGCTCTGATTATTCTACGTGAATTGTAGAGTTCATACACAAAACAAAGAGCCAGGACAACAGTTCGGTTAGACAAGTGTCTGCTACCCAAGCACAAGGATGTCAATTGATTCTCCAGACCCTTTAAAATGCAGAGACAGTTAGATTACTTAGACTTGCTGGCTGTCCAACTTAATATAAATGAGAGAGCCTGTCTCAAAATATAAAGAGGAATGTTCTTGATGAAGAATGTTCAAGATTGACCTCTGATTTCTACAGGTACATGAATGCACTGCAGAAGAATCCTTCCTCACCCCCACATAAACAAAGTCACATTGTCATAGGCTGGTCAAGTTTCATATTATTTGTTTTTAGAATGAAAATCATTCCTTCAGAATTTTTTCTCAGATACAAGATAATCAGAATCTCATGGAAAACTTTATGGTTTAGATTTAAGTAATGAGTTATCTCAGTCACTAAATAAAGCTGTTTTCCAGAAAAAAAAAATAGCTATGCTACAAAAGATGGGCCCACTTTATACTGTTAATACAGAGGGAATATTGGGATACGTAGGCTAGATATATATTTTATTTAGTAGCGATAGAAAGACCTCTTAAAAACATTGTTGAATACACAATTTTTCATATGTTCCCTATACCTTTAACATTTATAAATCTTACGTTACTCTTGCATGGTTAAAGAAATATAATATGCTTTAGTTACACATTTCAAATAATATTGAATACAAGACAAGTAAATGATAGAATGTAGGTGAGTGCTTTTTCAAACTTGGTTTAAATCATTACTATCATTTAATTTTTTTAAAACACTCTTGAAGCAACAGTTACAATGTATCCTTAGACCTTACCAGCTAAGACTCTTGACATGTGAACTTTGCAAACATTTCTGAAGTAATATATCCTAATCATTAGCTTTCAGAATCTTGTAAATTTCCAGTACATTTTCGACTTGCAAACACATACACCCCAAAAAATTATTTTACGATTATAATGCTTTAAATAAAGGCAGGAACGTTTATCACGCACCAGGGATTTTATTTATTTATTCACTGTTTATTATCTACATATTTGTATTGTTTGGCTGTCTGTATTACTTTCATTGATAGCTGAGGGAAGCAATGAAGTCAGAGGAGGACCTTGCTTTGGATCAGTTTCAGGGCTTTTGGTCCTTGCTTAGCAAGCTATGTTGTTTTCAAACATCTGGAAAAGAAGGATATCAAGAAGGAAGGGCTTGGAAGAGAGAGTGTTGTTTACCCATGGTGGCCAGCAAATAGACAGAGATGGGCAGAGCCAGAGATAAGCTGGAGTTTCCCAAGGCACTCCAACAGTGACTTACTTCTTCAAAGTAAGCTCCACCTCCTACTTTCCATTGCACCTAAAACAACACCTCCATCTGAAGACCAAGCTTTCAACATTAGCACCTGTGAGGACATTGACTGCTCAAATGGAGTCATTTGTTATTGCAAATATGTAGAGATATCTGCTGTCCTGTAATATACCACAATATACAGTAAAATAACACTCTGGTGATTACTAGAAATTCCCAGTGAATGTTTAGACCTAGAAGTAAATACAAATTTCAGGACACCTCAAAGCAAATACAAATAGGGTTGCTTTGTAGTGATCTAAGGGAACACAGAGCTATTTACTAAAAGCATGGTTGAAGTCTGGACAACACCACAGTCAGCATCATCACTTCCTAACTATACACACTCTAGTCCTCTCCCTATACATCATATCCTTTAAAAAAAATGATGACCCTACTTTCATTTTCTTTGTCTTAGCTGTGACTTTTCCTCATGAAAGGATCATAGGTGTTCATCCACAGAGATAAAACTAAAACTTTTCATAAAGTTGATGATATATTTTAATGTTAAGAAAAGCCAAAAGTGTATTTATGATTGTGGTTAAGAGGCTTACTTAAAACATATATTAGTAGTATTCTTGTTAATTAAGAAGACGGGAGGAGAAAGATCATCTACCTAAATTATCATGACTAACTTAATTAAAGCTAGCAATTAATTAAAACAAGCTTTTTACAAAACAAAAATTCATGTACACAGGCTGCTTCTCCCTAAGGCAAGGTTCTAGAGGTCAACATAGGACATAAGGAAAACAAGGTTTTTAAAAACTCATGGGTGCAAGATTGACAAATGTGAGATACCATAAGCTGAACATAAGCATAACAAGTTAGTCATAACAGCATCCTGAAACAAAGCCATGGTTGCAGGATGGTATAACAAGGTAGTCATAATAACAATCATAACAAGATATCATAGGTACCTTTTGAAACAAAGGTATGTTTTCAAGATTTTTATAGACAACATTTTGAAACAAAAAACATGGTTGCTGCTTCCTAAAACAGAAAGTAAAGAACTATTTGTAGTTAAGGTTGTATGTAAGGCATATCCAAATCTGTGAGAAACAGGTTAATCATAAACAGGAATGAATCTTGTTTCTCTTTACTATAAGATAGATTTTAATCATAAAATGGAGGCAGACTAGCTTATCACTCTCAGTATATATTTATATTAAAATGAAGTTCCTTTTATCTTATACTGAAAATTCATTTTTTCTCACATAGTATATACTGATTGTTTTCCCTCCCTCTGCTCCTCCCAGTACCTCCCCATATCTCCACCAATCTGACGCTATCCCTTTCTTTCTCTCAGAAAACAATTAGGCTTCAAAGAGATAACTAAAAACTATGGTATGTAAGAGATAACTAAAAATTATGATATGATATGATGATGAGATTTAATATAACAAATTCTAACACATCATAATAGGACAAAACAAGCAGAAGAAAAAGGGTCAAAGAAAAGGCACAAGAAACAGGTGGAAATGCAAAGACCTATTAGTTTGCCCACTCAGAAATCTAGTAATAACACTGAACAGGAATCCATAATATATACTCAAAGAAGTTGCAGGCCAAATAAAAGTGAATATATGTATGTAAGTAAAATTATATTAAACTTAAAATTAAAATAAGATAAAATCAAAACAAAACCATTAAAATCCCTGGCAGGGATTATGAGAAAGGAACCACCAAAAATGCCTTTGAATTTATTTATTGTTAGCATCTACTGTTAGTCAAGCAGTCTACCATTAAGAGTAGTTTGTTTCCTCATTGAGAGTCTCTTAAAGAAAAATTAAACTTTGTTTGCATATGGTTAGCAGTTGGAAATTGCTTCTGGGATAGGGATGTGATCATTTGCTTAGTTCTTTTATCAGCTCTAGGACGCCATCTGTTGTAGACACGTAAAGGTCCTGTGGACACTGGCTTAGTCTCTGTGCATTCATGTTTGTCAATCCTCTTGATTTAGGGGGAGGCTAGTTTTCTTGGAGTCCTTCATCCTCTCCAGCTCTTACATTCTTTCTATTTCTTGTTCAACAGGGAAATTGAGACCATTGATTTTGGAAGACGTCAACTGTGTTTGTTAATTCCTGTTATTTTGATATTGCTACTGTTGTGGTAGTGGTGATGATTATAATGGTGGTAGCCTGTGTTTGTGTGTGTTTGTGTGTGTATGTGTGTGTCCTGTCATTTGAGTAGATTATTCATACTTGATTATTTATAATTTATTCTTGATTATTTTCCTGGGTGTGGTTAACCTTTTAAGATTGAAATTTTCTTTCTAGTGCCTTCTTTAGGGCTAGATTTATAAATACATATCCCTTAAATTTGATTATATTACAGACAGAATGTTTTATTTTCTCTATCTCTTGTAATTGAGAGATTTTCTGGTTATTATAATCTAGGGTAGCGTCTGTAGTTTCTCAGAATTTGTAAAACATCTATTTAGGAGCTTCTGCATTTAAGAGTATCCAATCATAAATCAGCTAGTATTCTAATAGGTCTACCTTTATATGTTACTTGCATTTTCCCCTTGCAGTTTTTAATATTTTTTTATTCTGTACTTTTAGTGTCTTGATTATTATGTGCTGAAGCAAATTCATTTTATGATCTACAAATCTCTTTAGGTTAAAGAAAATTTTTTCCATAAAAATTATTTCACTTCATTCCAATCATATCAAAATTTAGAGTGACTTCTAGTGTGTAGAAGAGGTATCAAGAAAAATGAGCCATATTTGTTTATCAAGAGAATAAGTGAAATATGTAGATGTTATCCAAAACAAGGCAGAAATTACTCAGATGGGTTTTAATGATCTTTTTTTTTTATTTACTTTTATCTTGAACTCTCAAATTTATGGACATAAATTATTAAAGAAGATAATCATAGATTACGTTACCTTCGATGCCCACTGACTTGACTTCACTCTGGTACCAGTGAATATTACTGATATAGAGCCCATTGACAGACACTAACATAGCTGTTTTTAGAAAGTCAGCTTTCAATGGCAAACCCTAACAATCATGGACACCTCTTTTAGGAGCAATGTGGTTAGAAAAAAATGAGACATTGATAAAATAAGACTATCTCATAAGATTAGAAACCCGTTGACTCATCACAAGGACAACAGGGATAAGCCACAGATATTCTCCTTGCAAAAGTTTTCCTGTGTTTTTAAGATTAGATAATTCTGGGTTGTCCCATTTCTTTAGTAAATCAAGATATTGGCTTTAAAATATAAGTATAAACAGTATATTCTAAATTTCTTTATTAATTCAGTGGGTGCTTGTTTTTTGCCTACTGAATGCTTTATTAAACACTAAGAGTTTACTTCAATTTGTAGCTATTTAATGTCGGCAAAATCTCAGAGCAGTTGCCAATACAGAAGATAAACCAGAAGATTTACCTAATATTTGATGCATTCTATCATGCTGCATGAGCACAGCAGGGAGCCAGGGCCTTTGGTGACTGACTGCATGTGTAATGAGACGGGCAGCAAGGTTAAAAAGACAGCCACACTGCATGCACAAATTCAGAGAAATGCATCTCACTAACACATTTGGTGGTCCTCCCTGAAAGCATTACGAATTCTGAGACACCTTGAATCTCCCAGGCTCCTTCTAATTACCAACAATGACAAGTCTGCCCTCTCAGTTGCAGCTGGCTGCCCCAGGCATCTTTATAGCAAAACCGACAAATGATGGGAATAGTATGATTTAAAATCAAAACTAAAACACAGCTGGAGATTTTATTTTTCTTTTGGAAAGGATGTTTAAAAGTTTTATGTCCAGGGTTTGTGAGATTATAGAAGGTGTAGAAGGACAATGCAAGGTCAAATATACATCTCATGTGCAAAGAGTTAACTGGGGCACACATCTGGATGCTGTAACTCACAATCTAGAGCATACAAGATGAGGAGCATGACCCTTTCATGAAGATCATGCTAGAGACCTGCAGCCCCCTGCCATGAATAATGGACATTATTAGAAGGAGGAGGCAACAATAACAATTCACTGCTCTCTGTGTCCTGAGCCAGCAGGAAAAGAGTGCCGAGAATAAGCCTCCATGATGTATATTACACTAATTATTTTTGAGATTTTATTCTTAAGGGAATTTATTTTAATGGCTAACATATCCCTCCATGTATAAGATGAAGGTACATCTTGTCATAAGCCACATGTGGTGTGGTCCTTTGATATCCTGAAAAAAATTGATAAATACGATATTCTCACCTTATAAATCAGAAAAAAATAGTACCAATATGCAGCTTGTTTCTTGAAGGAGGTTCTTAAAGACTGGCACAACATACACATAAGCTAAGGCGTGGTCATGAGGGTTCCAGCTTTTATAATGAGGTCCTCTAGGGCCAACACACACACACACACACACACACACACACACACACACACACACACACATTAAGCTACAACATGGATGGAAATGTTTGGACATTGATGAAGATCAGCATTGTTCATCTGTTTCCTTTTTTTACATTCAATCTGGAGGGCTCAAGTAATAAGAGTCAAAGGCTAGAGGATTGTTTTCATGCTTTTAATATTTTTCTTGTTTCTGGAAACAGATGTAGGTGCTATTGTTCTGGAGAAATAGGGTTGGGCAAAAGAAAGGGGAATTTTTTTGCTTTCAAAAATGAATTTACTTATTTTACATCTTGCACTGAACACTTGAGTTCCATATCCTGGCACTGTACGGTTTGCATGTGAATTGGCCTCCATGAGCTTATGTGTTTAAAAACTTGATCTCCTATTGGAAATGATGTTTGGGGAAATTATGGAACCTCTAGGAGGTAGAGACATGCTGGGGGAAATGAGTCATAGAGGCAAACCTTGAGGTTTGGTAACCTGGCCTCACATCCTGTGAATTCTTGGATTCTTGCCTATTGGTACAATATAATCAGTTGCCTACATTCCCGCAGTCAGGCCTTTCCCACTACAGTGGACAGCTTCCTAAACTTTTAAGTTAGAATGAACCCTTCCAAAATGGATTATTTCTCTTCTGATTTATTATTTCTCTGTTACATGGTGACAACATCAGGAGACATAACAAACACAGTCATTCTCTCTCTTTCTCTCTTTTCATCTCCCTCCCTTCATGAGTATTACAGAACATTCACAGTGAATTACATCTACTCGGCCTTCACACATTTATACCAGTGAAGTGGAAACTCGAGGGTTCTATGGAAAGTCTGTTGGATGGTGTTTTGCTCAGGCAAACACATGAAGGAACATTTAGCTGACACAGAAACAAGTGAGAGGATGATCAGCTAAAGCAATCATGTGAAAGGAAATGTGATAAAAGGATTCTTTCCTAACAACAGACATGTATTGTTCTGCCTTACATTGTGTAGTTGAGCTGAATTTGTCGACACTCCATAGAAAGAAATCCACCAAAAAACGTTTGGTGGTGTGCTGCAGTTTTTGCTGCTTCCACAGACTTGAGCTGATTGGCAGAGTTATGTCAGTTGAAGACAGGTGATGTTTGGAGAGTATAAATCGATCTCAACAGACAGTGACAAAGGCTGAGCTAGGGTTGCTTATAGAGCTAGCTGTGCGACGCTTATGGGTCTCTCGTTCCTGGGAACATATGGTGTTACTCAAAGCTCAGGTCTTCAAACTTAAAGGCATTGTCATGCAACAGGGAAGCAGCACTTAGGAATTCTTAAAGGCAGGCCTTTCAAAGTTAAAGAGTTTACATATTATAAAGGAAGCTTTATTTTATCCTAAAGCCTCTTCTTTGCACAGTATACAGTTTCATTCAAACCAACATTTTATCTTTTATACAATGTATTGACATTTTTAGTTATATTCTACAAAATCTTAGAAGTATACTTTTCCTCTCATTTAAAGGGTAGGTAAAATATATTATTAGAAAACCATATTTGATTTGTATCTTTTATATCAACTCACAAGTCTGATCCTGCCTCAGAAGAATAATTTGGACTAGAAAAATATTTAAAAGGTTTACAAATCAAAAATGATTCAAAACTGGTTAGAAACTGAATCGAGAAATAGTTCTATATAAATCAGAGAAAATCTTTTATCTAAATAAAAATAAAACAAAAATTTGTAGAGTCTTTCCTGCTTACACACCACACACACACACACACACACACACACACACCCCACACACACACAAAAACACACACACACTTCTCTGTCCACACTCTCGTGTTAAACACTTTACTTGCTTTTCAGGATATTTGGCATGAACGAAGGCCAGGAAAACATACCATTTCAAATATAGGCATGTGATACTAATGTGCCTTGGGAATACTCTATCAAGTTGTACCTTCTACAGTTCTATCTCCTGTGTGTCTGTCTACAACCTCAGGGTATTGATGTCTACTCCTAACAAACATAGTGTGTCATCATTGAGACAAGTCAGTCAATAACAGCCCATGCTTTTTTCCATTCAGATAGGTGGTGCTACTGAAAACATGCAGCAACAAATTTACAATACTGAAAGTATTGTAGAATACTTTCTATTATATAAATCTACATAAAAACTTCCAAAGTTGTGTTATGCATGCCTATGATAAATCAGCAAATACCTGTTACCAAGAGTTTTCATTCCAACCATTTTAAGGTTTTGCTGTCTCTTTCAGCTTTGAGCTGAGCCTTTAGCAATTTATTATTATTAATAAATATTTAGATTAGATATTATATCTGACACTTAGTGTGACCCAGGATACTCTTCAGAATGGTAACACTGTGTCATTCCTATTCTGGGGAATGATTTGAAGGTAAGAAAAATGAGGAAACACAATGCCTGTTCATCCTCTCACAGGCTTATTGAAAATAAAGGAAATCAACCTTTAGCTCTCTTCTTGTTTTGTATTCCCAATGATGTATACAATTTCTAACATATCATTTAATTTCTTTATTCATTTTCCTCTTAATTGCTTTTGTCTTGCTGCTGCTGGAAAAAAAAAAAACCTGTCATCTCTGTTTATGTTACTCACCAAGCATCTGGAGCCCCTAGAACAGTATCTGGCAAACTGTAAACTCTCCATCAATGATGAGTGAGCACACTCATCATTTTTACATATACACATGCACTTTTCTCATCATGACACCCCTAGGATAGTTTTCACTACATTAGAAAGATTGCATTCGTTAGTGAAATGGCTTGGTGGGCAAAGGCACTTGCTTCCTTGTCTGATAATTTAAACCTTCTCCCTAGGACTGGCAGGGTAGAAAGAACCAACTCCTGGAAGTATTGCTGGCATCACCCCATATGCACTGTGGCACATGAGTATCATGCTAAATAAATTATAAAAAACTAGAAAATATTGCAAATCCTGCATAATGGCAATAATGACATGGATTTTATAGTACAAAAATCAGTTCTATCACAGCTCGCAGAGGTGGAACTTGATCCTCACACTTTGTAAGAGTCCATGAACTTGTAATGTTTAACTTAAATGTAATTGACCTTTTACTTAGTCATATTCTATCAAACTCTGAGTCCAAATGAATTTGTCAACTTATTCCTTTTTTAAGGCATAAAAGTTTCATAATGGTACAGAGCCTGCCCATCTTAATGCTGGCACAAATCCTCCCTTAATATAAAGATTTCTCCTGTAGTCCTCACTCTGACTAGCCAGATCTATGTTGTTTGTTGGTTACTAATATCCCAGTGTATTTGAATTTTTCAAAGAAGAAATGAAATTATCATACAATGGTTTTTCCTATTTTTGCTTTTGTTATAAGGACTCCTAAGATGCCTTGGTCAGTGTAGTCACTGAATAAAGTCAATGTAATGCTCAAAATCCTAATGGTAAAACTTAACACAGAATAAGGAGAGGAAAAAGTAATAGAATCTGAATGAGAAGGCACAAACTGGAATATAAGCATTGCTGATGCTAAGACACCTTTCTGAGGAGAGAAATAATGATTGACAAACTCAAGACACTAGAAGTAAGAGAGGAAAAGCAGAGATTGTTGCAGGTGAGGGGGGTAGTGAGAAGGGAGAAAGGAACCCAGCAAGACACAGTTTTAATGAAGTGTTAAGTCATTCACCGAGAGAGCTGGATAATGACTGTAATGAAGAGATGGCTAAGGTGTGAATAAGGGGAAAAAAGGAGGAAACGAAGAAAGAAAAGGCAAAAGCAAAATGAAGCGAGCCTTGGTTACCTGTGAGAACTTCAGGGGAGAATGGTCCATGTGCTGCAACACTCCAGTGCCTTTCAGTAATCGAGTTGGGCAGCTCATTAAAATCATGTGTGAAAAGATAGGTACATTGGAAAAAAGGCGAGGGAGCCAAAAAATAACTAGAGCAGTACAATTACGATTTCTACAGATGGGGAGGGGGAGCCAGGAAGGCACAGCACTCTAGGAGATACACTTAAGAAATGCCCACAGGAAAACAGTGAGTGCATCCTGGGGAAATAATGAGAGTAATAAAGCTGGGCACAGGAGGGATGAGTCAGGCCAAAAAAGAGGAATATTTAAAATTGGATATGTCTGTATGAAATAACTCAGCTACCAGTGAGGGAATTTAACGAAGCTATTGAAGAGCAATATGAGGAAACAGAAGAATGAGATTTCAGCTTCTCTGGGTATAATATGGGCAGACTAAATATAGAATTGCCATCTATATCCCAGTGAGCTGTTTGCATTTGGTAAAGGCCTCCAGTGTTTTCTCAAATAAAGGCAATAAACTGGCTCTAATTATTTCTAGTTGTTCATTATAGTTAGTCCTTGAGATTAGGTTGAAGGGAAATAAATTAACATACATATAAGGTCTGTTTTGTGTTCAGTAATATGTTTGACATTTTAAGATATTTGAGCTCATTTGCTTTTCATAACAAATGTGCAATGTGAAAGTCACCATCAGAGCATTTTGATGAAGGGATTTGAGATGACATAGCTCTTAAGTAGTGGAGCCAGAATTTAACTAAGTGAGACTTGCTCACCTGTGATAGCTTCTGGGAAGAATAGGTTGGGGTTTGGACACTTGGCCCCTAGTGAGTGGTACTGTATTGAGATGTAGCAAAACTTTTAATGATGGGTCTTGCCTGGAGGAGTCAGATCACTGTAGAAGGGTTTTAAGGATTATATTCAAGCCTGCTTCTATCTGGTGTTTGCTTTTTCTTCCACTGAGATGTGAAGATTTTAGGGATCCCAGCTGCTTGATCTCACAACCATAGAGCTGTCTGTATTCAAGCTTTTCCTGCCATGAAGGACTACTTTCTCTCAAGCCATGAGTCAAAATAATGCCCCTCTACTCCTTACATTTCTTTGTTTGGTATTTGACCATAGCAAGGAGAACGGTCAATACAGATGGCAACCTTTCAGTTTGATTTATCATGGTTGGGCTTTAGTCTGCTGAGGTCTTACTTTCTGAGACAAATAAATATACAATAACAATGTTTTGAAATAAATGGTACAAAATTGTTTCCAAATGGCTTCCATGGCAAAATTCCTCAAACTGACTTCTGAGGACAGGTGTGAGAATGCATTATCAGCCTGTTTAGTCACATCTGTTCATTTCCTTTCATTAACTCTTAACATGAAAAGGGCACCTTCCTAGAGTCTGAGGAAGATGAAGGAAATAGTTTCTGTCTACATAGAATATTCAGCTAAGAAGTTGATAAGAAAAAAAACAATAAAAAGGATATTTATGTGAAAGAGTTGACACTATTAAGGAAAAGCCAGAGTTTTATGGTAAAACATTGGAGTGCAATCAAATTCTGAGGAAGCTCCTGAAGAAAATCATTCCTAGGAGAAACAAGCAAATATAGCTGGACAGAAGAAACAGTTCTCTCAAAATGTCAGAAGCAGAAGAGGAAAAGTAGCCCAAACTCCTTGGGCACTAGCCACATAGCAGGACACTGAGACAGATGAGTATGTTTTTTTGGTTCCCATCCTGAAGATTTAGCTATTCTAGGACAAAAACCTCCTTTCAGGCCATGTGCCTGAAGCCATCCAGAGACTGTGCTGGCTTCTTTTCTGGATGCAGTGATTGATTACAATTGTCATCACTACAGGATACAAAAAAAAAAAAAAACACTAAGGGAATTAGTGAGAACATTTTTTGGATGCATCTATTTAAGCTCTTCTAGAGTGTTTTAGTGGGGATGGTGGAAGGAGTTCTGTCATGAATGTAGATGGCAGCATCCCATGGGCTGGATTCCCGAACTGATAAAAAAAAGAAGCTAAAGGAGAAAAGGAGGCTGAATATTCCCTTGTCTGACTCCTGATCCAGACAGAGGGGAGCAAGTTTATCCTGCCACAACTGTCCAACATGCCTCACATCTTATGAGATTGTATCTTCAGATCTGTGAGCTAAAATAAATCATTCCTCCCAAAAGTTGTTTCTTATCAAGTATTTGGCCACAGCTGGAGAAAAAGTAACTAGCACCCTGGGTTTCCACTAGCAGTCTTGAAACCAACTTGGTGAAATTCAAGAATATATGTAAAATCAGAATCCAAAGATAAAACTACCTTTTAACTTACCATAGAAAAACATGTTAGTATATCTTAGTGATGTTAAAGATAACATGGTGAATTTTGGAACGGAGAACTATAGCTGTGGGAGGACAGTGGCTATGGAAAGCTGGTTCCAGCCATAGTTAAGTGAAAATATTCTATCCCCTTAAGCTCACTGTATTCTGCGAGGGTTGACAGGGACATGTATATCTGACCAAGAGGAGGAGAGAGTAACTGGTACAGATGGATTCCCTCTGGCATATTGACCTACTGTTGAGAAATTTTACAGAATGGTCAATTTGTAACTCATGTCTGAAAACCAACAGAATACCTGTCTGTCTATGTAAGTAACCATGCACTGTGGACAGTATGCTTGTCTGTGACCTAAAGGAGAAAAATAACTGAAATACTGCAAAGTCAGATTATGAGGAGAAAAAAGAAAAAAGGCAGTTTTACATTAACAACTGATCAACTTCTTCAGGGTTTTGAGAACTTGTCAATCGGTCTTCAAGTCACCATAATAAAATAGCTAGCTACTCACATGGACCCAGCATTGCTTCAGCTCACCGGCTCTTGCCATCAGTCTACAGGCAGATACACATAAACTCTGCTTTCTCAGAGTATCTTCAACATTACATCACAGATGTCAATTCATCACTTGACCTCTGTAGGGGGTATTTGAAAGCTGACCTTCAAACATTTATAACTATTGTGTGCTTATTGTAGCATGCTTTATTATGAGAGTAAAACAGATAAAATATTTTAACTGAAGAATAAATTACACACAAAATTAAACTATAATTAGTGTGAACATACAGTGAACACTGTGAAAAACAGAGTTAGTGGATCACACTTTGGGTGGCCAGTGGTCAACTGGGCTGAGATGATGAAGGCCTTCTTTTTAAATAAAAGGGGCTCTGTATGCAAGAAATGTGGGGCAGAAGATTTTCTGTGACAAATGTTGACACTGGAGCAAACTGAAGATGTCCTGTGTGTCCTAATATATATTTTCTTAAATGTAATGAAGTTATGTGCCACAAGAAAGAGTTGACACTTTTGATTCAAATTTGAAGGGCAAGTAAATGGTAAATCCTGGCTGAAATTAAGTAACAGAAATTATAACTCTTAATGGAATCTTTGTCCTTTACCAAAGTGATGCTTTTGTGAAATATCAAATACTTTGAAATTATTACAGAACACAGTATGTTCATTATGTCTTTGGAGCAGCAACACTGATAAGCACACCTTTGTGTGGGGCATCTTAAACATGGCCTTCAGGAAAAGCATGAATATGGGTGACTAATGCAACATAGCTTCAGTGAAAGATAACACAGCCAGCTTTGTTCAGTCAGATAGGTAATCACTGATCTGTAATTCTGTCATTGTGGCATAAGCTGTTCATAGGAAAACAAAAACAACACTAGGATTCCTGGGAATTTTAAACAGCTTAATTTTCAGGCCAAGATAAGAGCATCTATTGGTCACCATAGCACATAATGGTTTCTATTGTTTTGATAAAGGGGTTCAGAAAACAGATCCTCCCCTCCCCCCTTCTAAATTTTTTTTCTGTTCTCTGTGGAGTTATAACCAGATTTTTAAAAATGGGGACATTATTGTTTAGCATTAACATTATTGTTATTGAGATTACTATTTTCCTTACAACATTACAGTTGAGAAGGTAAATGTAAGTACCACGTCTTCTGGTCTAATGAGACCCTTTTCTATCTATAACAATAGAAACACAAAAGAATAAAGAAGCAACACAAAGAGAGGGACATGAATGCTAGAAAACTCATTTTCCTTCTTTCAAGTTACTGAGTCATTTTGGATGATGTGCCTCCACAAAAACTATCAAAATCTTATGCTTATCTCTGGTAAATACAGCAATCCCTATTCAAACCTCCTAGAGTCTTATGAACCTTGAAAAGTACTGAATGTACAATTGTCCCCATCACTTCACCAAGTCATTTGTACACAAAACAATTGCCATGTCCCAGGATGATTTTAAACACCTATAAACAGTGTTTGTTAATCTGTTTTTTTCTCTCACAAATTTCTAAATGTTCACTTCAAAACAGAAGAGAGTAAAAGCTCTCAACTGAATTGGAGAGCTTTTATATAATAGCAAAGGATAAAGTAGAACAAAGCACCTGTGCTTTAGAATGAGAGAAAACCTATATCTGAATCTTGGTTTATCACTTCGTACTTCTTTGCCTTTGGGAAAATTAGTTAATGTCTCTGAATCTCAACTCTCTTAGGTCTAAAATAGCGATAATAGTAGCTGTCTAATTGGATGGCTGCATTATAAAGACATTGTGTATAAAAAGTAGAGGCTCCCTTTAGAAATTAGCTCCTATCTTGATTACTTATTACTAGAATAGCTACTTTATTAACTTCTGAATTCATAGTGTTTAGGAGGCACAATTCAGATGAAAATGCTCACGTGTTAGAAATCTGTATTTGAGTCCTGAGAATTCAATGGAAAGCTGGAAAACTTTGAACCAAAGTTCTTTGAGACAAAACACTAATAATGGCTACCTTAGCTTATAACTATAAAAGGTCATCGTTCAGGGCACGTGATAGCAATTCAGTAAGCACTAACTTCCACTATTAATGCAAGAGTAGTAACTGAAAAAACAATGACTGAACTTACATTAGGACAATTTAACATAAGTTATTTTTACTAGTATGGAATACAGGTTACTTGCTAGTGATGGGTTAAGGGTCACCCTTTGAGATGGTGGCTGGGATTTATTGATCTCTCAATCCTTCATGCAGAGCCTGGGACCCTACAACATGTGACTAAGATTAAGAATATTTAAATTTCCCCATATATTTGCACAAAACCACCAAAAGCTTCCAAATATTGCACAGATACTACTTCCTTTTATGACTAGGACTATGGAGCAGCTATACTTCATAACAAAAGTGTTAAATAGTGTTAATTGAAAAAATAGGGGAAAGGTAAGCAAACGAATCAATCATTTCTCAGGCTTTCCAAACCAAAAAACTCTACAACACATTTAGATTAGAAATATACCAGTTTGTCATTTTCCAAACCTTTGAATCTTTGCCCACCCATTTCAGTGAGTTATAGAGACTGCTTTAACAGCGTGAAAGGAAAGGTGGTGACATCAAGAAATAAAGGCTTCTCCAAGAAGATCATCCTTCTCCGAAGGTGTTTGCTTTTAGCACTACAAAAGGAGCAACACATTCAAAATTCAATTCTTTGGACATCAAAGGAACAGGCTTGAAAAGATATGTTTTAAAGTAATCAACGGTTTTATTTGCTAGAACTGAAATAGTCTACGGTTTTCAGATCTAAACCTCCAAAGATATAGCTGTAATTTTTTTTTCATCAGAGCCCAAGGGGAAAGAGCAGGGCCAAGAGGGTACAGGTACCAAGGTACATAGAGACAGAAGAGGCTGGGAAGGGACACTCAACTTCTCAGTACATTTTGCAGTAGGTGACAATATTGAGGGGCCCAGGTGCTGACATGCAGATAGAAATAGCACCTTAAGAAAAGCAAAGCCTTAACAACAAGCAGGTCATCAAACCCCAAACAAAAAGGGATATGCCACTGGCCACAGGAAAATTAGAAGTTACAACCAAAGATTGTTCTAAATGTAATAAAATTCCTCTTAAAATAAAGATGGTTTCTAAAGTATCCTTACGTCTAAGTGATATATGACTAAAGGCTTGGGGCTCCAGGGCAGATTCAAAGGAGCAGCAGAAGTCTCCTCAGTGGCCCAAGGGATGTGGAGAGGATAATGTCTCACCTCTTAACCCAAAATGGCAGGCAAAGTCTTCAGATCTTATGACTTGGGAGCCCCAAATATTTTAGTTAAGAAAAAAAAAGTAGATGGGATAACAAAAATCTTTACTGGACACTGCTGTCTCACTTTCCTCAAACCTATAAAACTGTGAAAGAAATTACGGGAGGAGACAGGCACTCAGTGTGGGTGTGGAGTAGACTAGAATCGCCATAGTTCCAGACTGCCTTTCCAGACCTTTGAATGTTGTCCCTGCTCTTTATCTTCCACCCCCTTCACTCCTGGTTCCTAGGTCCAGAATGTCCCTAAGAGTTTAGGGTGGGAAGGGTGGCCATGACTTAAGCCACAAACTTGATGTCAACTGGCCTGTCCCTTCATGCCAAGAATTTAGGCTTGTCGAAGGTGAGTGAATGAAGGAGAGGTGGACTGGGGTGAAGACTGGGCCCTAGTGGGTTTCCCAAGCCACAGCCAGGTGGCTCCTGGAACGGGTAGATAGAGGGCTCTTCTACAGACACCGTGACTACAGTTCTTCAATTTCTCCAACGATCAGGCCCTGGACCGCCTCTTCTGTGGCCTCTTCCTCCAGCGGAGGCTGCTGCTCCTGGGTTTGGTCAGGCTCCTCCACGAAGGGGCAGGCCTCAGCCTCGCGCTCTCCAGCCGGCTCCATCTCCAGCGCGCCAGGCGCCGCCTCCCTGGGCCGTTTGGGAGGACTATGAGGCTGTTCATCCTCCGCGCTCCTCTTCAGACTCCCCGGCTCCTCCACCTCAGCCTCTGCTTCGGCCTCGGCTTCGGCTTCAGCTTCAGGATGCTGCTCTTGCACCTGCTCGGCTTGCTGATCTCCCGGCTCAGCCTCGGTAAGACCCGGCTCCTCCAAGGCGTCCAGCAGGTCATAGGCAGGCTGGGGCTCGGGCTCTTGCTCACACTCGGTCTCAGGCCTCGGCTCTGCCTCCAGCTCAGGCCTGGATTCCGGCTCAGGCCTGGATTCCGGCTCCAGCTCCTGCCCTGGCTCAGGCTCCTCTGCCGGCCCGGGCTCCTCGGCGCAGTGCTGCTCCTCTTCTGGGCACAGGCAGGAGGAGGCCTCAACCATGGGGTCGTGCTCGATCTCCCACAGCCCCTCGCTGAAGCCGCGCCTCTTGTTGGGCTTGCCGAACCTCTCCTTGGACTCCTCATAAGGGAACAGGTGCTTGGGGCCCAGCAGGGCGGTCTCATGGGTCCCGAAGAAGAACACCTGGTAGCGGTTGGGTTCAGCGACATGTTCGATCCTCGCTGGCCAGTGGGCATAGCCCTTTAACTTGGCAAACACAAGGTCCCCAGTCTTGTATTTAGAGCGGCTGAAGCAAGACATGGCGTGTGCTCTGGGCCCCGCCTTGGCGACCGGAAGCTGACTACCGAGTCTGCTCAGGCCACTGGGCTGAGTGCGCAAGTGCAGTGGGAGCATCTCGAGGACGCTGGCAACGCTTCCTTCTTGAGAATGTTGCACTGCAAAGAGGGCATTATCTCTGAGAGCCAATGGCTGAGGGAGCCTAACCCAGATGCCATGGTTACCTGAATGTTACAGCAAATAGCAAGAGAGGTACTCATGGCAGTTGTAGTGACAAGGACTTAGTGTATCTCCATCTTGAAGACACCTGTGCCATAAAGATGACCTTTTTGTTGTATTCCCAAGTAGTTTAGAAAACCTGTGATTGAGGTAATGAGGGAAGAAAACAGTTATTCAAACGAAAACATATTTCTCTAAAACTTGTAATAATCTGGAGTTACCTTTTAGAGCCTTTGTGAGATAGTATATGGTAACTACAAAAAATCTAAGAGACCCCTGAGAAATCTAGGGTAGAGGTTTCATTTGCTGATTTACTCTGAGCCTATCATTGGAACTTATATCAAGGCTCAAAAACTAAGGAAGTCTGGTAAAGGGAGAGTCAGCAGTCAGCAGTCTGGTTAAGGTATCTGGAGGACATATGACGAAGAACAGAAACTCTAAAAATACTAATTCTATGCTAATAAAATGTGTATAGCAACACTACCACCATACCAACCTACATACATCAATATATCCAACAAGTTCTCATGCATGAAACATAATGGCTGTAGAATATTGGGAATGTGGTAGATATTCTCAGTACTTTTCTGTAAGAGTAGAAAATTGAGTTCTATCTGGACACAGAGGAGATCTATCTCTCCTTGGGGCACTGAAGTAGAAAATAGTAGGAAAACATTGTTAAGTACTTAAATAACTCTTGATAAGCTTTTATTGTAAGTACCCTCTTAAAGATTTGTCTTTCTTTTAAATGCAATATTCAAGGTGGAGTGGTCTGAGTGCCTAATTTGCAGGTAGTAGACTTCCCTTTATCTTAGCTACCCTGAGTCTGGAACCTTTGGCCAAGCATCTAGCTCATTACCTCAAGACAGAGTGGATGTTTTGGACACTATACAGTTTCTGGAAGGATACTGAAGCAGCTTCAAGGAGAAGTTGCCTGCAACAATGGTTTTGGACATGCTGTAGACCATTGGCACAGTCCTTCAAAACCAGTACTCTAAGCACCAAACCTGATAAACAACCCACCTAGGCCAGAGAAGCACCTGGCCTAAACCCAGAAGAATCCTGTGATGGGTGTTTACACAATATTTTATTTAAATAATAAGTTTCCTTCATTTTTCCAGTCATATGGAAAAATCTCCTTTTATGTTCACTATGGTGTTCCAATATTGTCCAAACACAAGGCTTCTCTGTAGCAGTAGGTTTTGTTTGTTTGCTTGTCTACTTTTGATCTTATTGTCGGTAGAGTGGACTGAACTAGCAGCAGGAAGACAATATAACTTTAAAAAACTTAGTAGCTGAGCTATAGATTTGCAGACAACAGCCACTTCTGAAGCAGCAGTAGTGAAGACAGGTCAATGTAATCATTTCAGAGAGTAGTGGCAGCCGAAATAGTGGGAAGGAGAAGGAAGACAACAGGCTGTGGTAGGCTGTGAGAACATGAAGATAAGAAACTGTACACCTGGGTTGTTGCAAGAGTTCCAGGAAGTTGCCAAGTGTTAAGGACCAAAGGTTTCAGGCACCCTAGATCTAGAGCTGTAGCCCCGGTTAGACTTGGGGATCGTGATACTTAGATTTGGGAGATATAGCACTTACTACAATGTTTGTTTGAGAACTGCAATACTAGGAGATAATGTTTGCTTCTGCCTGAGGCTCTCTGCTGTTTCTGCTGCTGTAAGCCAAGGATTATAAGTGCTGCCAAGTGCCAGGAAAGGAGTGATTACAGGCTAAGGCAAAAAGCCTTGACTGTGAATGCTTAGCATCATAAGTCTCTGGCTTCGAAAGTCTGGTAGTAAAGGCCCCTAGTTTTCAGAGTTTGTAACTAAAATTCTTAGGGTATGCCAGACCAACTTATAGGCCTTGGACTGGACTGACAATACTAGAAGAATTTCTCCTTACCTTATCATAATTCCTTCCTAGTTTATAAAAGGGGCACAAGCCATCTGAATAAAAATTTATGCCTAACAATTATTTAGAGGTCTATTTCTGTGAAATACATTGGAAAAACAGACCTGCTGGAAATCACAGTCTAAAAATAAAGAATAATCTCAATCAAGATATGACTTTAGGAATGAATGAGAGATTCTGTGTGAGTGAACCTGTCTTACTTCCCAATCGATTTTGAGTTCTGCTTGCTATCTGAATGATCATTCAGATACCTATACAAATGTATTACAATACTCTTGGCTATTTTGAAAAAGACATTTCAGTACTAATTAAGTAGTTAATGGGACAGATGTGGTATAATACAAGAAAAAAATAGAATCACGAACAAGTTTCAGTACAACACAGATTTGGGGTTGGTTTGCTAAGTGGGATCAACCATTTTACCATTGGATAGTGGAGGTCTTTGGAAAAATATGAGTGAATGGAACTGTTTTTAAAAAGTGAAACAGCAATTTGGTAATCCTAATAAAGTTCTTTTAACTTTTCTTTTCAACCATTTTCTTAAGATGTCCATTTGGCTTTCAGATATCTACAACATTGACTGTGAGTCAAGTGCAACATACTTCCCCTTTTTGGGTTCATAAGGAAAGTTCTAGAAAACTAGGAGCACTTAATGGAACTTGAAGAAAATGGCAAATCACAGCAGCCAATAGGTAGGAGGAATATGAAGTTTCTGTCAGCAGAGGTCACTTAGATAACCCTGATCTTCCCCTTTCCTTTTTCTTAAATATGGGCATTAATGTACATAACATGTACAAAGGTGGATCTGGTAAAATAAATAAATAAACAAAAAACTTCAGTACTGTCCAGAAGTATCAGTTACCCGTCATCTTAGTGTGATGGCAAGAGCAAACCTAAAAGCTAAAACTGGTGGTTATGTAATCACCAGTAAATGCAGTATAACAAGCTAAATAACAATAATTGGGAGATGAACCACTACAGGCATTAACTGGAGTAAAGGTAGAGGTAGGAATTACATAATGAAAATCTACCTAAAACTTGCATGGAAATATAACCAGAAGCAGAGCCTAGAAGGCAATATAAATATTTAAATTTACATAGAGCTGTATAGACCGTATTAGATCCTCTAACAGATACTGTACCTCTAGTTCCCAGTTTAAGAGATAAACCGCCAGGACATATTATGACTCAAACTGATCTTTAAATGAAAAATGATGTCCACTCTCTATATCAACACCAAATGAAATGGAGGAGAAATGGATGGGCATGTAGTATTAGGGTAAATTTAGAGAAGCGGTAGAAGATTCTGTGGAAAATGCTGATATCTTTTGTTTGTTTTCCAGCCTTCTATGGCTGAATGAGAGTGTGTGTGTGTGTGTGTGTGTGTGTGTGTGTGTGTGTGTTTGTGTGTGTGTTGCTATATAGGTGTGAACATACCCTCTGATACATAGTCTAAGTTTGAATTTTACATTAAAAATTGGTGAACCTATATATTTATTGTTATTAGGGGTTGAATCTAGCTGTCTGTACATGGTAGACTTGTAATCTACGACTGAGCTCCATCTACAGCTGTCATTTGACTTTTGAGTTAGAGTTTACTAGGCTGGCATTGTCGTTACTGTATAGTATAAGATGCTGTTGAAGTTAATATCTTCCTCCCTTTTCCTCTTAGGTGGCTGAGATTATGGGCTTATATGACTAGGTTTGGTGAGATAGTATCTTTCTTTTTTATTGGATACTTTATTTACTTACATTTCAAATGTTATCTTCTTTCCCAGTTTCCCCTCTGGAAGCCCCCTATCCCATTCCCTCTCCCCCTGCTTCTGTGAGTGTGCGCCACCTCTGATCCAACTACTCCTGCCTCTTCACCCTGGCATTACCTCTGCTATATATTCTCAAAGATACTTAGAGTAGTACATAGTTTTGTTGGTTTTGGTCTTTTTTCTGGGTTTTAAGAATACTAAGAAGACTATGGGTATTCAAACCCTGAAAGATGATACTGGCATGATGCTCTGTGATAAGTCAGTGTGAAGTAGAATTTTATTATGGATAGGAATAAGCTATAACTATCATTATGCTAAGTGAGGGGAAAGAGACATCAAAATGTTTGAACGTGGAAGGCATTGGAGAATGAGAAAGTCCATATAACCAAGTGTTAGAAAAAGTGGTCCAGCACAATCTCTGAGTTCACCAGTCAAGATGTCAAGACGTTTCTTCACTTGGAACTTTTGAAGAATAACATGCTTCAGTGATATTTTCCACCTCCTGGTAACTCATTTTGGAAAAGGGTAAACAAAGGAAATGTAGAATCCCCTTTCAGATTAAAAAGAAAAAAGACCATTTTTGTTCCACATTTCTTTTTTTATCTGTGTACATTGTTCCCTGCAAGCATGTTTGACACATAGTTATTTGCCTTAGGAACCAACATGTTTTTGAGAATTGAAAATCTCTTGATGTTCGTGGTAGCTCAGTTGGTTTAGATTTGGTTGCTATACAGTACTTCCAAATAACTACAATCACTACTTTTCATGAAGTAGTTCTATGTATGTTCAAATGCATAGTAGATCAGGATGTCTTTGAAGTCAGATGTCCTCCTTGCAATAGAGATGCAGTTCTAGTCATCTATATAAAAAACACCACCAAGAAGTGAGAACCATCTAACACTTCTGTTTCTTCCTAGAAAACTAATGATAGGATTTAAAACGCTTCTCAGCAACAATTATGAAGTATCAGCAATAACACATTATAATTGCACAAGAGAGACAATAGATATCTAATTGATATTTCCTTGTTTAATTACTTTTAAATTCAATTAGTTTGCTGTAAACTATGATTTAAAAGAAACATAATTGTTTTCCTGTGTGCTTTTGTCCTCATTAAAGATATTAACTGCCTCTGGGTTTATGCAGTAGATGTGTTTGGTATTTGAAATCAAGGCTTCTTTTTTAATATTCTAGTAGATATAATTACACAGGAAATGAGCTCCTCATGACCATGGGTGGGAACTTCCCACTGTTCATTTTTAAAACATCACAGCAAATTCCCTACCACTCTGTTTCCTCAATTCCATATTTTATTATTGTCCATTGGCCAAGTTTCAAAGCTTCCTTGTTTCTAAAGTTCAAAAGAAACAACCTAGTATCTCTGGGGTCATCAGCAGCTGAAGGGAAATCCGAGAAGAATTCCCCTTGAAGGGTCATTGGTGTAGGGTTTCTATTGCTGTGATAAAGCATCATAAGCAGTGTCAATATGGAGAGGACATGTTTTATTTCATCTTATAGGTCATACTTCTTCCCTGATAGAAGTCAAGGGAAGTCAGGTCAAGGTTGGAACCTGGAGACAGGAACTGAAGCATGAGTAAGGAGGGAGCTCTGCCTGCTTACTGCCTGGCTCCTAAAAGCTTGTTCAGTTTACTTTCTCAAGCAACACATGGTGCCCAGGGATGGCACCATAGACAGTGAGTTAGACTTTCTCACATCAATCAACAGTCATGAAAATGTCCCGCAGATTATCTGTAAAAATCTAATGTAGACTTTTATATTTTCAATAGAGGTTCCTCATCCCAGATAACTTTTGTTGATGTCAAGCTGACAAAAACAACAACAACAAAAAAAAACAAAACCGAAGCAGGGCAGGCATCTTCATTTTGAACAGTGAAATATATCTGCATCTGGATTAGCAGGGAATGTGGAAAGGAGCAGGTAAAGACACAGAATTGCTAAGTGGATTGTGTCAGTCATTTGTTCTATATTCAGCAGCCAGCGGTTATAAATGTTATGAAATATGCAAGAAGAAAAAATCATGAGATCAAACTCTTGATGAAACTTTGAATTTAACATCAGTGGATCGAAAACTTCTGTTTAAAATGAATAAAAATGGTTATTGGCAAATAAATATATTTTACCTAATTTGGAGGGGAGAAATACAAGGAAAATATTTAATTGGGGCTAGCTTACATGTTCAGAGGTTTCAGTCCATTATCCTTAAGGCAGGAACCTGGCAGCATCCAGGCAGGAATAGTACAGAAGGAGCTAAGAGCTCTACATCTTCATCTAAAGGCTGCTAGCAGAATACTGACTTCCAGGCCATGATGAGGGTCTTATATCCTCATCTACAGTGACACACCTACTCCAACAAGGTCACACCTTCTAATAGTGCCTACTCCCTGGAATGAACATATATAAACCATCACATTCCACTCCCTGGCCCCCATAGATTTGTTCAAACACATGAGTCTATGGTGGCTATATGTAGCCATAGCATAATAAAAAAGTACATTTAGTCCAACTTCCAAAGTTCCTATAGTTTATAGCAGTCTCAATAATGTTAAATGTCTAAAGTTCAAGGTTTCTTTTGTGATTCATGCAATCACTTAACTGTAATCCCCAAAACAAGATAGGAAACCTGCTGGTCAAGCTCCAAACTCTGCATCTCCATGGCTGATGTCAAAGGGCTCTTTTCATCTTTGTTCACTGCAACAAACTTACTTTCCTGGGCTAGTGTTGGTCCCGGTTAACAACATTCCTCAAGAGATACCTATGGGTCTGGTATCTCAAAAATCTTTGAGTCTCCAAGGCAGCTTCTATGTTACAGTTTCTTGTTTCAATATCTGGGATCCACACATGATCTTCTGGGATCTGACAAAGGGCTTGTGTCACTTCTCCAGCTCTGCTCTCTGTAGTACTCCAAGCTCAGGTTGATCCACTTCATTGCTGCTGCTATTCTTGGTAATCATTCCTTGGTACTGGAATCTCCAATACTCTGTGGTCTTCCACTGCAACTAGGCTTCACCAATAACCTCTCTTTGTGGTGTCAATCCTGAGCTGTCTATTGCAACTGAGTCTGTGCCTTCATCAAAGGCCTTCCATGGTCTCTCACACTGCCGAGCCTCAGCTGCTTATCATAACCCCTTCATGCTTTCAAAACTTAGAGGATTTTTGCACATTACCAAGTACAAAGGCAGCATAAGGTACAACTTTGGCTATCTCTGGAAAACAGCTTCTTGTGCTCTCAGAAAACACATCTCAGATTTCACCTCAGTGAAGCTGGTCTCTTTTTCATTACAGCTAATTAGCTCTAGCTAACCAGCATCATGTACTAATAGTCCCTTATATTTTTTACTCTAAAGCCAGAGCCACATGGCTGAAGCTGCCACGTTCTGCTGCTTTTTGGAGCTGGAACATGCCCCCCCTCCCCTATTTGATTACCAGCTTTCTGTTTTCTAACTCCTTCTCTGCCTAAGCTTGGCTTTCCTGTAACTTGCTTCATAGATTGACTTGAACTCAGAGATCTGCATGGCTCTGTTTTCTGTAATGCTGGGATTAAAGGCATGTACCACCATGCCTTTATTTAAGCTTTTCTTCAGCTAGAGCTTGCTTTGTCCCAGGCTGGCCTTGAACTCAGAGATCTGTTTGGCTTTGTCTCTTGGGATTAAAGGTGTGTACCACCATGCCTGGATCTAAATTTACCTTGGTAGGACCTTGCCCCAAAATACCACTCCCAAAATGCAATTTAATATTCTTAAACACAAGATTCAGCTCCATTTCACTTACTGGTGTTTCTTTAATATTCAAACCATATACTTTACATTTTCCCTTTCTCATTTTGTTATGCTTGTTTAAAATGATCTTCATGAGACTTAACCAGAGAATAAAGTTTATGATGGGTGCCTCTGAGAGTTCCTTTGTCAATGCAATTAATCTGAGTCTCTTCACCTTAGCTTCAGGCAGACTCTTCAGACAAGGACAAAAAGTAGCCACATTCTTCATCAAAATATCACAAAAACAATCTCTAGGCCAGGTATGGAAATTCTTCACTGAAACCTCTTGGGCCAGGTCTACATAATTCAAATCACTCTAAGTAACAAAATCTTCCATACTTCTAATAGGATGGCTCAATGTGCCCAATTTAAAGCATTCTACTGATTTCCAAATCCACTGGTCCTTAATATCTCTTAACATTAATGGACTCAATTCCCCAATAAAAAGACATAGACTAACAGACTAGATATGTAAACAGGACCTAACATTTTGCTGCATATAGGAAATGTACCTCAGTGACAAAGACTAACAATACCTTAGAGTAAAAGATTGGAAAATTTTTTTCAAGCAAATGGTCCCAAGAAAAAAGCTGGAGTAGCAATTCTAATATTGAATAAAATTGACTTTCAATCAAAAGTTACCAAAAAAGATTAGTAAGGAGAGTTCATACTCATCAAAGGAAAAATCTACTATGACGAACGCTCAAATCTGAACATCTATGCCCCTCATGCAAAGGCACCCACGTTTGTAAAAGAAACGTTACTAAAGCTCAAAGCACACATTCAACCTCTCACAATAATAGTGGGAGACTTCAACACCCCACTCTCACCAATGGAAAAATGGAAACAGAACCTAAAAGAGACACAGTGAAACTAACAGATGTTAATGAACCAAAGGAATTAAACAGATATCTATAGAACATGTTATCCCAAAACAAAAGAATATACCTTTTCCTCAGCACCTCATGGTACTTTCTCCCAAATTGACCATATAATTGGTTACAAAACAAGCCTCAACTAATACAAGAAGATTGAAGTAATCCCAGGCACCCTATCAGATCACCAAGGAAAAAGATTGGTTTTCAATACAAACAAAAATAACAGAAAACCCACATGTGCATGGAAGCTGAACAACTCTCTTTTCAATGATAATTTGATCAGGGAAGAAATAAAGAAATTAAAGATGTTTTAGAATAATGAAAACGATAATTTTATTCTTAAACAGAAAGCTATATAGCCATTATCTTACATTGATAGAAATCTTTACAATTGGTACAAATTTAAAGTTTTCATTAATATAAATTTCTATATTGATACAAGATTTGAGATTAATATTGTTACTCTTAGATAGGCATTGTGCCTATACATATCACTTAAAAATACAAGCCTTAGATTTTTTTTCCAATCTTTTCCCAATGGGTTGCCATTTTGTCCTATTGACAGTATCCTTTGCCTTACAGAAGCTTTGGAATTTTACGAGGTCTCATTTGTCAATTCTTGATCTTAGAGCATAAGCCATTGGTATTCTGTTCAGGAAAATTTCCCCTGTGCCCATGTGTTTGAAACTCTTGCCTACTTTCTCTTCTATTAGATTTAGTGTGTCTGGTTTTATTTGGAGGTCCTTGATCCACTTGGACTTGAGTTTTGTTCAAGGAAATAAGAATGGGTCAATTTGCATTCTTCTTCTACATGCTGACTGCCAGTTGAACCAGGGCAATTTATTGAAAATGCTCTTTCTTTTTCCATTGGGTGGTTTTGGCTCCTTTGTCAAAGATCAAGTGACCATAGATGTATGGGTTTAATTCTGGGTCTTTAATTCTATTTCATTAACTTCATGAAATTCACAGGTAAATGGACAGGACTTATAAATGTCGTCCTGAGTGAGGTAGCCCAGTCACAAATAAATAAATAAATAAATAAATAAATAAATAAACAAAACTGCACATGGTCTGTACTCACTTATAAGTGAATATTAGCCAAAAAGAAGCTCAGAATACCCACAATACAGACATACCATATGAAACCCAAGAAGAAGAGAGACCACACCAAATTGTGGATTTTACAGTCCTACTGCAAAGCGGGAAGAAAATAATCTTGGGAAGTAGAGGGAAAGAGGGATCTGGGAGGGAGAGAGGAGGGGGAGAGAAAAAGAGGGGCTAGTTCAGATATGGAAGGAGATGAGGGAGAAGTACTATAGAGGGTCAGGAATTTGAAAGTAGGAGAGAAGCAGTGAGGAGGGGGAACTGGGGGTAGCCACTAGAAATCCCCAGATGCCAGGAACACAAGAGGTTCCTAGGACCCAACAGGGAGGACATTAGACAAAAAACCCAACATGGGGGGATAGAGACCTATCCAGTGGATATGACTAGCCCCCAGTTGAGGGATGGGGCCACCCACTAACCTCAAAAATATTAATACAGAATTCCTCGTGTCAAAAAGAAGTTCAGGGAATAAGAGTAGAGCAGAAACTGAAGGAAAGGCCCTCCAGAGACTACCCTACCTAGGGATTCTTCCCCTACAGAAACCAAACCCAGACACTATTGCTGATGCCAAGAAGCTCTTGCTGATAGGATCCTGGTATAGCTTTCTCCTGAGAGTCTCTGCCAGAGCCTGATACATTTGCAGATGCACAATGTCAAACTTTGGACTGAGGTCAGGAAACCCAGTGGAAATGTTGGGGCAAGAACTGAAGGAGCTGATGGGCTTTGCAACCTCATAGGAAGAACAAAAATATCTATCAACCAGATCCCCCCAAAGCTCCCAGAGACAAAACTACCAACCAAAGAGTACACATTAGGATACCTATGGCTCCAGGTGGATATGGAACAGAAAATTGCCTTATTGGGCATCACTGGGAGAGGAGCCCCTTGGTTCTGTGGAGGCTCAATGACCCATGGTAGAAAAATGCTAGGGTGCTGAGGCAGGAAAGAAAGGGTAATTGGGGGAGCACGCTCATAGAGGTAGAGGGAGGAAGAAGGGGATAGGCAGTTTGTGGAGTGGAAACTGTGAAGCAGGATAACATTTGAAATGTAAATAAGTAAAATAAAAAATGAAGAAAAATAAAATTAAAAATAAAAATACAAATACAAGACTTAAATGCAGTCTTTCTAATAGATATTATTATGAATAAGGCTGTTATGGACATAGTGGAGCATGTGTCCTTGTTATATGTTGGAGCCTCTTTTGAGTTTATGCCCAGAAGTGATACAGCTGTGTCCTCAGGTAGTACTCTGTCCAATTTTCTGAGGAACTGCCAGATTGATTTTTCAGAGTGCTTGTACCAGTTTGCAATTCCACAAGCACTGAGTGTTCCTCTTTCTCCACATTCTCGCCAGCACCTGAGTGTTTGATCTTAGTCATTCTGACTGGTGTGAGGTGGAATCTCAGGATTGTTTTCATTTGCATTTCCCTGAGGACTCAGGGTGTTGAACAGTTCTTTAGGTGCTTCTTGGTCATTCAAGATTCCTCAGTTGAGAATTCTTTGTTTAGCACTATACTCCATTTTTAATAGGATTATTTGGCTCTCTGGGGTCTAATTTCTTGATTTCTTTGTATATACTGGACATTAGCCCCCTATCAGATGTAGGATTGGTAAAGAACTTTTCCCAATCTCTTGGTTACCATTTTGTCATATTGACAGAGTCCTTTGCCTTACAGAAACTTTTCAAGTTTATGAGATTCCATTTGTCTTCAACTGATCTTAGAGCCTGGGTCATTGGTGTTCTGTTCAGGAAATTTTCCCGTGTTGATTTCTTTGAGGCGCTTCCCCACTTTCTCTTCTATTTGATTCAGTGTATCTGGTTTTATGTAGAGGTCCTTAATCCACTTAGACTTAATATTTGTACAATGAGATAAGAATTGATCAATTTGCATTCTTCTACATGTCAACTGCCACTTAATCTAGCACGATTTGTTTAATTTGTTGCCTTTTTTTCCACTTAATGGTTTAGCCTTCTTTGTCAAAGATCAGATGATCATAGATGTGTGAGTTTAATTCTGGGTATTCAATTCTATTCCATTGATCTACCCGTCTATCTCTGTACCAATACCATGCATTTTTTATCACTATTGCTCTGTTGTAGACCTTGAAGTCAGGGATGGAGATTCCCCCAGACTTTCTCTTATTGTTGAGAATAGTTTTTGATATCCTGAGATTTTTGTTGTTCCAAAGGAATTTGAGAATTGCTCTTTCTATCTCTATGAAGAATTGAGTTGGAATTTTGATAGAGTTTGCGTTGACTCTGTAGATTGCTTTTGGTAAGATGGCCATTTTTACTATGTTAATTCTGCCTATCCATGAACATGAAGATCTTTCTATCTTCTGATGTCTTCTTCAGTTTTTTTTTTCAGAGACTTGAAATTCTTGTCCTACAGATGCTTCCTTCATTTTCTTGGTTAGAGTCATACCAAGAAATTTTATATTATTTGTGACTATTGTGAAGAGTGTTGTTTCCCTAATTTCTTTCTCACATGGCTGGTGGCTCTTTCTCTCTCTGAAGCATGACAAATCTTTTTTTCCTCACCTTTGTACCTGCGAGGCTGCCTGTGGAAAAAGTGCAAGTCTCGCCTATTCTGCTCAGTTCCTTGGCCACTAACATCTTTATTAATTGATCAAGAACCAACTGAGGAACAGGACCTTCAGTGTTTACGCACAGATTTCTGGTCAAAGCATCAAAACCATCTCTACAACTTATCTGGCAGGATGGTGTTGAAACATGCCATGCCTACTCCTTTGTAATTTGATTGATTACTTTCTTTCCCTTGTATAGCATCTTGTGGCACTGTGAAACTAGTCAGAAGTGGAGAAAAGAGTATAGGTCAGTTTCCAATTGATTTGTATGTACAGTAAGTGCAATATGTTAATTGTACTTCCAGTAGTAGGGCCTTCTCATTTTTGGTAGGTAACAACAGCAAGGCAATTATCTATGTTGTTCTGGGAGGCCACTGTGACTTCACATCTAAAATAATTTTAAATGCCATTTAGTGACTTGGGAAACATAACTCAAGTTCAGTAAGAATACTGGACCAAACATATAGCTTTGGTAATCTGTGATGAATTTACTTGAAACCTAGCTCTTTAACTGTAATGTAGGTAATTCTAAGACACAATTTGAAAGAAATGTAGTGTGGAAAAAAATCTAGATAACTTCTGTAAAAGGATACCACCACCTAAACAGAATTAAGTTACCATCAGCCATGGTTTCCTAAGTGTGATGTCATGTACATGTGATCTCAGCACCTGAAAGGAGCAGGCATGACAATCAGGAATTCAAAGTTATCCATATGAGCATTTGAGGTCATGCTGGGATACATTCAACCCTGTTAGAAAAAAACAAATTAAACTAATTATTTAAGTAAAGTTTTAAAAGACAAGCTTTGGTTTTCTTTGAGGAAAGTATAAACACATTGGATGTATATTTTCTCTTGTTACTATTGTTTTGTTTTTTATGTTTGCTCATATGAAATTTAATTTGATACTTTGTTATTTTTTAATTTTTGTAGTTATACTATTTTTCTTTTTTGCTAGGGCTATGTTTTTCAAACATTAAAATCATACCTTTGAAAGGCAGATTGTCATAAAATTATGTCAACAAGCAGCAGTGGAACTCAGGCTGGCAATTTCAGTTTACATTGCTGATGAGCATACTAAGAAGTCAGGTAAATGTTTAATGACCAATGTTTTCAGAAAACAATGTAAATTTTCTTTCACTGTACAACCTCATATGTCCTTGTCTCAACTTTTGAATTTTTATTTTATAGCATTAAAAACAATTACAAAATTACTAGATTTAATAAATGAATAATTTATATTGCTGCTATTTAAGGAATTCATCACTGATATAAACATTGATGAAAAGGAAGGAAATTTTAAATAAGATATATAATTTTGAGTCAGGCATGGTGCAACATATCTATACTTCAGCAACTGCAGGAAGAGGCAGAAAGATCAAAAATTCAAGAAAATTCTTAGCTACATATGTAGAATAACAGAGACAAGCAGAGGCTCACAAAAGACTTTGTCTGTAGAAAGAATAAATAACAATCAAAAAGGTTATTCAAATTTCGATGAAAGAAAATGGTATTTTGAAGATATAGCAATTGTGATTGTTTCTTATTGGGAAACGTATTTTAGTTATTTGCATTTTTTAGCAAGAGACCTAATCTGAGTTGCTATCTATCTGTCAGTCTTCACCAAAGAGGTTTCAAAATTTAAAATATTTTTGAAATAACTGTTTATCACTTCAAAACAGCATTGACTGCATGTATACTAAGAAATGCATAACATTTCTAGAATTACTCAGAAATGTTTAATTATTCTATTTAATTTCAAAACTGAAAAGGCATGGCCTAGAGGCCAGGTGAGAAAAAAATCAGATAAGTATACATTCAACATGATTTTTCATAACCAGTGTCCTACTCAGTAACATGCTCAAAAGCCATTGCTACTTGCTACAATTTCTTCATTTTAAAAATAGATAAAAACATAGTTCTGAATGTAGTAATAAAATCTTCTACATCCATATAACAACAACAACAACAAAAGATTTCTGAACAATTATTTTTGCTATTTTTTCTTTGGTTATTCTTCATAAAAAATATTCTCAGAAATAATTTAATACTTTTAATACTTTCCTAGCTGAAGTCTTTTGGAATAACATTGAATATAATTGAATATATCATTGTGTAGTGTTTGCTTCTCAGAATAAAAATGTAATAAATAATAATAATATAATAAAATAAAATAGAAATAAATAAAAGAATATAAAGTAGAACAACTAATTTCAACAGTAATATATTAAACATATATATTCTACACCACATACTGTATAGGCACTTTGTATATAGTTTTGTCAATTCATTCTTTTCCTTCTTTCATTATTTTCTGGTTTTATTTTGAATTTTTATATTTTGAGACAAAGTCTAATAATGTCGGGGCTGGCCTCAAACTACTATGTAGCTGATCAGGCCTTGAAGTCCTGATGCTCCTGCATCTACCTCCCAAGTGCTAGGATTACATGTGCTAGCCACCTATAAAGTGCTTCAGTTACCTCTTAAAACTCTCTCACCTGCCTTCATCCCATTGTTGCTTTTGAGTTGCCTGCTTGATATAAAGTATACTTCATAATTGTTCATATGCATAAAATGTTTATATTTGACATATATAGTTGCCTACTATTGAAAGCCCTCATGTAATCATGTGTAAAATACAATCTGTAATCACCCTGATAGTTTGTATAAGATAATAATTTATCAAATAATAAAATATTCAATCTGGCTTGAAACCTCGATTACTTGCCTAGTCACAGGCATGAACTGAAAAAGCTCTACATTCTCTGAAACGACTTTAATGTTCAAAGTTCTACAGCCGCAATCTTAGCTTACATGCATCATTGCATAAACAATGTCTGGAAGTATTTGTGTGAGTCTGAACATATGCGTTTAAAAATAAAGTTTACCATTCAAACGACAGTTAAATTGGTGATCAGTGATTAAAATACACATGATTAAAAAAGACACATCAAATAATATCTTAATACGAATGTAGATGTGATATCTCTAAAAGCAAAATTTTTGTAAAGTGTTTAATTCATTTTAAAATAGTAATCCTATTTACCAAGATAAATATAACTTTAAGCTCTGTTCTTATGGGAAAATTTTTAGTTTAATTTTTCATAGAGGCATATATGTCTTGAGTATTGACAAATTCTCTCCTCATTATAGCCAGCATTTTTGCCTATAGTGGCAACAATATTGGTAAATTTTCATTTAAACAAAACTTCATATGCTTAAATATTAAAGTAAAGAAATTAACATTAATAATGAATAACAATAATGCCTTAGTGAATTTTAATTTTCAGACAGTTATTTTATTTTTATTACTTTTAGCTACTTCCTGCATTTTCAATGCAACTGGAAATATAAAAAAATATATAGTTTTTTATATCAGAATACATTGTTTGTTTTTGTTGAGATTTCTCCAATTTGTTTTCTTCTATTTACCCCACAGGGCTTCTATGAGTTTGGGGGGATATTATGAGATGCATGTATATAATATAATAAAAATTGAAATCTAGAATATAATGTATCTTTTAGGACATTCCTGCTTTCAATAACATTTGGATGGTTATAGTATGCCTGGCGGAAACCTAAGTATTGTGAGAAAAACAAAATGATGTCTGTAAGATAGTAATCATTTGCATTTGTGTTTTATCCAATCTGTTTTTATGTGTGAATAAATGGATATTATTTGTATATGTGTTTTAGTGTGTGTGTGTTTAAGTGGGCCATCTTTCATTATTTCTTAAGTATTGGTTTTAGATTGTGATTTTCATTTTTCTTTTTTTTTAGTTTTTCTTTCCTTTTTTGGAGAGGGTGTTCATTTCTGTTTTCTTTTAGGCATTTGAGCATACTTATTTCAAAAGCACTATGGTTATTTTTCTTTTAATTTAATCTGTCATGATATCATTTTCTGCTGCCAAATAGTGGCTGGGCTCAAGGTTCCCTGGCTTCAAGCTTACTTGTTTTATTTCGTTGCTGTTGTTGTTTTGTTTTGTTTTTTTGTTTTATATTCTTTAAGAGATGGCTTGCTAAGTGTTGCATCAACCACGATACTAAACTAAGACATTCAACCTCCTTTTTGGTGTCAGAAAGTTCTAGTCTAGCCTATCGTGTGATCAGATGTGGAACTCACTCCTGTTACCCTCTGCATGGGAGAGATGATCTTTTCAGATCACAGAATTAAGGACATTGTTGCTTTTATTTTACCAACTGAGTAAAGGCTTAGTTTCTCCTAAACACTGAGTGTGTTATATCACTTGTGGTTCATCAGTGCTTCGAGGTTATATAATTGTAATGCTTTATATTTTATCTAGTATTTGCTACACTACATTTTGTATCACTAAGGGAATGTGATATTGAAAGGCATGAATTTATAGTATCTTAACTGGGTGTCAGGGAGTTATAAAATGTGCATGCTACCCACTTAGCAGTTTGCTAGTTAATTAGGCGATATAAGGTATGCATGAAATAATTTGGAAATAACCGAACAGGTAGTAATAAAAATCAAAAACATGTACATACCTACACAGAAATGATAGGGAGACTTTCGGGATGTGATAGTTTTTGAAAATTTTCTTAAGGAATATGCAAGATTTTATTGAAAATAAAATAAATGAATTTTTGTTAACTTCACTTCTGATATGTTTAATTATATGCCTTAAAATGTAGCATGAATAACTCTGCTATTGTTTTCTTATGTCACAGACATAACATCTCAGTCACCTGAAGCTTCTACATCAAAATATCCAAGTAGAATCCGATGTATCCCACATGTAGATAGCTAACTCTGAGAGTGAGGCACCTAAGGATTGGTTTCTATAGAGGATCCACCACTTCCTGATATCTTGGCATCTGTCCTTTTGCTAAGGATTTATATCACATAGTCACATGACAATGGAGCTCCTATTCTAAATCCCCTTTACTTCCCAGAGACACCACCTCCTAATGTTGTCTATCACATTGGGATTTATATTTAGGATAAGAATGGAAGAATATGTAAACATTTATTCTACAATAAATACTATGGGAGAGCTTCAGGTCTATGACCTAGTGGGAATATTGAGAGAAAATAATTTCATGAGATTCTAGCATATTAATATAAATATTTTTTCTGGAATCAATTTAATTTGTAGTTCATATAATAAGTGAAATGTGTCAAGAAATGTGAAAACTACGTTTAAGCAAATATTCTTTCAAAGAATGGATGGACTAATCAGGGATGGCTACTTATACATAGAAGTGCAGTATCCAAAACTAAATCTACCTCCCTTTCCTTATGTGCTTGGGTTTTGAAATTTAAGCTTCATTAATTTCTCATAACTTTAGAAAGCCTAAAAATAGTTGCATCGCATAATGATCCCATACATGTCTGATGCATATAGTTGGGACACATCCTTCAGCTTCGTCATGCATGCCAAGAACCAGCAAGTAAATAATGAAGAGACAGCACATTCACAGGTAGGCTTCACAGTTCTCCCAAGTTCTGTTTAAGTTTCTGTGATTTGTGTTGTACTTCAGTAAATCCAGAAGTGCTGGTAGAGTTAATTGGCCTGGTGCCTTGGTAGTTCTGTTGTTTAGTTTGATTGGGGCTAATAAAATTCTAAACTGAAGTTTTCAAATAGAGCAGTATTTCTGTGGCACAGAGGAGAACAATTGCAGATACCAGTCAAGGTTCTGGCAAGGTCTTCATGTGAATAACTGAGTAGCTTCAGAGGAGGGGCTGGAAATCAGGCAGCAGGAACATTAACCCACAAGACATGTCTGCTTTCAGTCATCTTGACTTGCATTTATTTCAACTGTGACATTGGATTAGACCTGCTAAATATAATTCTGCAAATGCAACTTAGTAGTAAAACATGATCCCTCTTTTAAAATTCTTTCAATTGAACACACCTGGTGCTGCTCTCTATCTGTTTACATTATCAGTATACACACAACAACCAGACCTAACTGAAAATTAATCGAAAAAAAAAGCTCTTTAGAAGTGCATAGTTTCTAGGTTAAAATAAGAAAAAAATAGGATACACACAAGTGTGTATATATGTATATATAATGTATATACATACATATATATCATAGAATACCTCTGCCTCTGTGTGTGTATCTCTATGTCTCTGTCTCTCTTTCTTTATATATATGTAATTACCAATATAAAATAATATGTATTATAACCAGTTTGTATTACTGAATACTCTTTTATAGACTTATTTGTACAGTGACTTGTTTTTTTACTAATTACAAGAATTTCCGCATTATCTAAAAGTTAAGGATCATTTTGTGTCTAAAGTGAAATGCATGTGAAAATTATACACTTTGTGGATGATCTTAAAGTAATTCTCTCATGGTGTATGTGGTGTGTGAGATCTGAAATGGGTTGTGCTTTAGAGTTCTCACTGGGACCACCCCAACCAACTCAGGTAACCACTCTCCAGAAAGCTGGAGGAGTAGACATGGAGACTAGAAAGCAACCTGAAGAGTAGCTTTATGCACCTGTATCTTTCTAAAACCAAAGCCGTGGAGATTTTGTTTATCTAATGTTGCTTCAGTACTGGAACAGTAGCACTTTTCAGAGGTCTTAAAATTTTATTTAATTTTACTTAGGGAAACATTTTCCTGGAACCTTCAGTCTATTAATGGATGTATTACACTTTAATTTTAGTTCAGTTCATTTACATAGGAATGTATGACAAAACTATCGATGCTGCGGCTATATGGAATGAGTGGATTAAATACCTGGAAGTTCCATAACTTGCCCAAACATCACCACTAAGAGATAGCCAGATGTTCAAATACTTGAACCTATGAGAGATATTCTTATTCAAACCACCGCAATAGTTAAACCACCTGATACAGTAGTTCAGTATATATCCCATTTGCAGCACTGTAACACAAAGAATTGTAAAATGACTCCACCTCTGTGTGTGGTAGAGAGAGAGATAAGGAGATAAAAATTAAATGGAGAGAAGAGAAATAAAGACAAAAATAAGGGAGAGAGGAGAAGAGCAGGAAGAGAGAGTCAGTCTAAGGTTGAGAGATGCAAATATGGCTGTGAGTATGGTGAGACTCTTATTGCTCAGTCAATACCATCGGCATTAAGCTCTACAATGGAAAGTATTATTCTCTCTCTATCCACGTCTTATCCATACTCCTATCTGTTCTTTCATGTATATGAATATCCCAATATATATGCTACAGATCATTTGGAATATATGTAACAATTTCGCCTGTGGTTTTACTTTGATTTGCACAAATGCAAAGTATTATTCATCCCATTTGTCTCTTGTTTTCCCTACATACTGTCTTCATGATCTACATAAGTGTTCACATAGGTATAGTTCTTATTCCCGACTGATCCACACTACTGTGCACTACTAACCTATATTTTCCTATGTATTCCATTATTTGACTAATGCATGAATTTTCTCAATTTCAGACAATGTGTTTAGACACTACTGGATAGCTTTAACAATGTTTACCTGCTGTGTGAGAATTTTCTTTCATATTCAGAAAGGATTACAGCTACTAAAAACAAAAAAAATTAATAATTTAGAAATTAGGTTTGTAAAAACTCCTGGAGATCAGAATACTGGCTCACACATGTAATCTTGACACCTATGAAGCTGAGGCTGGAGGATTACTGGAAGTTTGAGAGTGATTTTACTATGTTGCATAGAGTATCAGGCCAAACTGGGTACAAAGTCAACTCTTCTAACACTAGATTTTCTTTGTTGGTGGATTCTCTTAAAGCTAAGTTATTTCAAGCATGTATCAGTTTCTGATTATTTGGCTTCCATCTCTCAAATTGGGATCTCTATATGGTGGTAGAATCTATTTGTGCTCACTTCATAATGAGGAATTAAAGTGATTTGAAGGTGGTTTAAATAAGAAATGTCTGCCATAGACTCGGATATTCCAAAAGTTGGTCCCCAGTTGGTAACACTTTTTAGGGAGGTTATGGAACCTTTGAGAAGTAGATCCTTGTTTGAGGAAGTACATAACTGAAAATGGGCTTTGAATGTTTATAGTATTACCCCACTTCCTGTTTGCACTCTCTGCTTCCTGCTTGCATTTGAAGATGAGCTCTCAGTTTCCTGTTCACTGCTGCTATGCTATTCACTTCTATTCTTCCTCCAGAAATTGATAGAAAAACCGTGATTTCTATTCCTGAAATAGACTCTTTCTTTCTTAAGTCACTTTTGGACATGACATTCTAGAATAGCAAGAGAAAAGTAATTAATTCAGAAGCTCTTTGAGGAAAGGAGAGCAGAGACCTCTATATTATATAGTAAGCACAGGAGGTTCATTGGATTAAATAACCTTTAATGATGTGTGTGTGTGTGGGGGTGGATTTCCATTACATCAGTTATTGCTTTATTGCTTTGAACAATACAGTAGCTATTTCACATGGAGAAGCTTGGTGAGACATTAGGCCTATTAGGAAATACTTATACATTGCTCCTTCAGTATTGGCAGTTAATGTTCTTCTATAAGTTCTTACTAGTTATAGACTGATATGACCTATGCATGGAAATTAAGGAATTTGGATGTCTTCAGTATCACTCTGCTCCATAATCTCTTAAGTGATTATAGTTCTCAGCTTTCCTCTTCTGTGTGGACACAACTAGACCAATGATCCCTAAAAAAAGATAAAACAAAATCATTATTAAGATAACATGAATATTTGCATATAACCATTGCCAGGATTGATTGATTTAAAATCCCAGTTGCATACAAGCTTTATGACATTATTTATAAATTTGAGCATAGAATCTGTGAAGGAAGGCTAAAAATAAAATTCTCAGAGAGATATGCCTTTCTGCCAGTTTGAAAATTAAATATAATAAAATATTAAAAACATTTAAATCATATATTGAATAAAATGAGCATCTCAGAAACATTAGTGGAAGGAATTAAACAACATTAAAATGTCCTCAGAAAGGTGTATAAGGGTGTGAAAACAAAAACCAATTTTATAATTTTTTCATGTATTTTATACTTTTGGGTGCCTACTCAGGACAGATATTCTGAGTGCTGCTGATGAAAGATGCTTATACCATCTGAGATTATTTATATACTAGGAAGAGATATAATATAAATATGACATGATGTGATATAATAAAACATGATTTTTTTAAAGCCTTGAAGCAAAAGAGTAAAGGATAAATAAAAAAGATAATGGTTTGGAATGGTGTTTACTCTCGTATGAGACATTGGAAGACAGCTAGGTAAACCAAGGTAGACTATTCAAGTGTCTATGAGAATAATATTCTGAACAGTGGAACATGGGAAAGTCATGTTTAATAAAGATGTTATGCATATCAAGTTTGATATGTTCAAACCATACCAAGAAGGCCATGTGTGTCTTATAAGGAGTGAATGTAAAAAACAATAGTGAAATAGAAATCAGGCAAGCATTGTCTCATACATCATGAAATACTGAGATAAAATATTGCTATATGTGTGAATGGAGACTAGGATAGTATCATTAGCAGAAGCAGTTCGAATTATTTAACTAAGGTTTCAGGTACAGATGCATTCACATATTCTTAGCCAACATTACTAATGTGCTCTCATTTATGGCATCACTTGCATTGCTTGTTTGTGGGAGCATGAGAGTAGATAAAACCTGTGAAAGCACTTGGCTGGCTGCACAAATCAGGCTCAACACTGTTACAATGTGAAATGCATTACATGAAACTCTGGAACAAGATTAGACACAAAATAAAGTGCAACCTTCCACACTGGGTATTTCCAGCTCCTGATGTTGCCCTCTCTCTTGCTTCCTATTGCAGGGCTAGTCCCAGTAAAGATTCTTCTAATGGTGCTTTCTTTACTAAAGGAATGTTACTTATCTTCACATATACTGAGGGGAATCATCCACTTAGTTATTAGCTGATGACACTTTGAGAAAATGAGAAACATGTTTTAAATAAAGGTATAAGTAAAATATCTTGAGTTGGACATGAGAAAGGGAATACAAGACAACAGAGAGCACCATGATTCCAGGCCCTGGAGAGGGAAAGAGAAAATTAGGTAATGGTGACCTGAGGAGGACTGATGGAGAAAATTCTATCTTCAGGCTGTACTTTATGTCAGTCTGGAGTTCATTTTTCCCTTTACACTCAAGAAGTGTATGTTATATGTAACTATCCAGAGAATAGCAGACACACTTATATTGGAAGCCAATATTCAAGAGCCAAGGTCCAATGAGGATTCAAGGTTTGATACCCAATGTGTGGTGGTTTGAATAAGAAAGGTCTTCATAGGTTCCTATGTTTGAAAGTCTAGTCACTGGGGGGTGGTACTTTTTAAAAAGGATTAGGAGGTATGTCCTTGTTGAAGAAGGTGTGGTCTTACTAGAAGAAATGTGTTACTCTATGATCTTTGGGGTTTTAAAGGCCCACACCAGACCCAGGCCTCCCTCTTGGTCTATGGATGAGGATGTGTCCCTCAGTTACTTTTCTAGCACCATGCTTTTCTGGTACCTTCCTGATACCATTCTGTCTGTGATCATAATAAACTAAGTCCAATTATGTAAGTAAGTCACCAATTAAAAGCTCTCATTTATAAAAGTTTTCTTGGTCATGGTGTCCCTTCATAGCAATAAAACAGTACTAAGAAATAAATTGATACCAGGGTCTGTGGTATTGTTGTGATAGGCGTGAAATGCTGTATGTTGGAGGAATGTGGAACACTTTGGGACTTTGGACTAGAAAAGTGGTTGGAAGATTTGAATGAGCCCTAATGGGCCATCCTATTAGGATCAGGGAAGAAAATGCTGTAGGTGGTATGAGCTGTGGGGATCCAGGTCAAGGAGGTTTTGGGGAAATCATTAGTAAGTGGCCTAAAACCCTTTCTTGAGATATTTTGGTGAAAAATTTGGTTGATTTTTTGCCATTGTACTAAGAATCTTCCTGAACCTAAGTAGTTTTGGACTAATGGCTTTGGAAGATATTTCTAGACACCCTCGTGTTGACTCTGTTCTGTGGTTATTATTAATCATTCTTATAGACATAATGAAATAAAACAAGGTAGACAATGAATAATACAAATTGTACAGGTTGAGGATAAAATGAGTATCAGGAAGTGTAATAGTGCTAAGTTCAGTGTGCAAAGAAATGGAGTGTAAAGAGCAGTGTGATGCTAAAGGCAAGACTCCAACCAGCTAAGCTTACAACTTATGAAGAGGAATTCAAGGAAATTCTAAGCAATGAAGGAAACTATTAACAAGAGTATGCTCTAGCACCTGTAATTGAACAAGGAGGCAAAGTGCTATCCCCATCCAGCAACAGAGCTGGGAAGCTTCAGCCACATAATTCCAGCTTTAGAGTCAAGGATACAAGAAAAGGTTTAGAGAATCTCCTTCCATAATAAAAGGAATATGTCCCTGCATGCAGGCCTAGAAAGGTCATTATGTGAAGCTGTGAAAGTGAAGTCTGAACTGTGTTGGAGACCCCATGATGCTAGTGATGTTAAAGTTATGGGATGCCGATGTAGAAACTTAAGGGTTCCTTGGGAAACCAGTTGTGATGGATGGTGTGGTTTGCGTAGCAAAAATATGAAGGAATGTTTTCCTGAAGTGGACACAAGTAAAACGACATTTTGGTAAAGCAAACATGTGAAGGGATCTTTTACTGAAGCAAACACAGATGAAAGAATGTTATGCTAAAACAAGCACGTGAAAGGACACATAATAAAGAATTCTTTGCTAATGATATGCATGGTCTGCCTTACATTGCATAGTTGAGCCTCAAAAAACTGCTGTTAGTGTGCTACAGATTCTTGAGGCTAATGCTGACTTGGGTTGGTTGGCATAGTGATGTCAGCTGAGACAGATTCACATAATGAGTCAAGACACTTGATGAGGCAAGCCTGGTGGACATGTGATGTTTGGAGGGAGTATAAATAGGACTCAATAGACTATGAGAGGAGCTTGACTTGGCTTGCAGGTTTGTCTGTAGAACTAGCTGTGCAATGCTTGTTGGTCTTGAGTCTTCACTGATCATCACTTAGTTGAGAGAGGCACAGCTGAGGACTTCTCCTGGTGTTCCATATAATCCTGGTCCTCCTGCTGACTCATGACAATTCAGCTGAGACCTTCTTGTCCCTGGCTGCTGCTACCCAGACTCTACTGAACTGCACTGCTGGTGTGTCTGTGAAGTATTTGTGAGTGGATCAAGCTGCCTCTACTAACCTATGAACTGAATTGTTAACTTCTTGACTAAGCCAATGGGATTTGCTCTAAAGAATCATTTCTAAACAGGTCCACTTCCCCCATATTTTTTTCTTTTCCACTACCTCTGGTGGATGGTAGGCTAGAAGAGAGGTTAAAGCGTTTACAACTGTCATTAAAAGTAGACTTTGAAAAAAATAAAGGTACAGGATATAGTCCAAGGAAAGCTTCAGACTGGGTGTGGAACCAGCCCACAAGAGAAGTGTGCAGTGCTCAACAATGTTGAAAGAAGTTGGAGATGTGAAGAGTTCTTTGATATCAGACATAGACATGTAGAATTTGTGTTTCACATGCTGTTTCTGTGATCTTGCTTTGGTACAGTATTTCTCACTATGCTTTTTTTTCTTCTTCCATTTGAAATGGTCATGTATGTTTGTTTGGTTTTTTGACACTGTATTTTGGAAATCTGTGATCTGCATTTTTATTTTACAGAAGGTTTAAGTTAAGATATTGCCATAAGCGACTTGGACTTTGGAATTTTAAACAGTGTTGAGACTGAAAGACTGTGGGGATTTTTGAAGTTGGACTGAAAGGATTTTTTTCATTATTATATGATTATAAGTCTATGGAGCCTAGGGAGTGGAATGTGGTGGTTTGAATAAGAATGGCCCTATAGGCTCATATAGTTGAATGTTTTAGTCACACACCAAAGTGTGACACTATTTGAAATATTAAATAGGGCCTTGTTGGAAGAAGTGCATCACTAAGGTGTGGGCTTTTTGGTTATACCAGGCTCAGTCTCTCTCTCTCCCTCTTTTTCTTTCAGCCTATAGATAAGAAAGTAGCTCTCAAGTACTCTAGAGCCATATCTGCTTGCTGCTATGCTCCCTGCTACATAACTTTCTGCCACGATGACAAGGGCTTAAGTAAGCTCCTGAATCTGTAAACACATCTCCAATTAAATGATCTCCTTTATTAAAGTTGGCTTGGTTATGGTGTCTCTTCACATCAATAGAACGGGGACTAAAATACAGATTTTACTGTTCTGTTTCATTTTGGAAAGATTTTTTTCTACTTGATATTTGCTTTCTTTACTCGGTCTGTTGCTTCATCTCTTATTATTTTTGCATTGGGTCCCTGCCTTTTTAATAAATAAGTAATTGAATATTTAGTGGATTTCTTTTCTATATTAATCAATCAATTCTGAAAACCTCAGCATAAAAGGAAGTCTGCACAAATCTATACTTTCATGTTAATAAAAAAATCTACTTCTGTTGATTTTCAAGTAACTTAAATATTATATACACATGATGTCAAGAAAAAGGGGTTTAAAATTTACTCTTGTCCTAGTAAAAATGGCCTTTGGGTAGGATCCATGTAATGATTCATCTTACATGTCATAACTCTACATCTTGACACCAAAGTGTATACTGTGTACTTGTACTAAACTTTCCTGCAGAATGAAATTTAACATTGAGTCCTTTGGATTCTAAGGTGGGAAAACCAGTAACATTCCACCTTAAGTCATGGTGTCCTCTACTTGGAGGATTAATAATGCTTCTACTCCATCTTAAGGAAGACCACGAACTCTTCTTTAATATACCCAATCACAGTAATATAATCATCTTTGGTCAAACAGTAGAGCTAGTTATTATGATGTAACATAAGGCCAAGTTTCCATGTCTCTGAAATGTGAGCTAAGTGAAAATATGCAAGGACACAGGTGGTGTCTCCTTTTTGAGCCATATGTATGCATCCCCCCAATCACTCTTCTTTTCATTTTCTTAAATAATTTAGTTGGCTATTTATTGCTATAAATCTTACTGCAGCTGTTTCAATTAAATTATTCAGGATTTAGTTCCTTATCCTGTTGCCAACATTCTATCTGCTTCTAATCCCCTTTATGCAGTATTTGGGAAGTACATTAAATAAGAAAATAGTTTCCACTAGGTAAAATAACCTTCAAACTTTTTGACCATTTACTCTTATTAAAATTACATTTCCAGGCCCTGTTCATTTCTCTTCTATTTGAAGCTAACTATTCTAATTACTACAGTTTGGGGATATTCCATATTTTTCCCATTTCTTCCTGAATTTGTTCTATTTTTCATTTATATTCGAATTTCTAACATTCCTACTACTCTTTCTTGGTATCCCCAGTTCAAAATTCTACCTTCTTTTTTCGGATGTGTTTTCATGTGTTTAGATAGCATATACATCTTTGTACATGTGGAGGCCTGAAGTTGGCACGAAATGTCTTCCTCGCTTTCTCTTCCCCTTGCATATAAAGGCAGCACCTCTCACTTGAAGCCAGAGCTATTGCAACTAATTAAGTTGTTTAAATAATCCCCTGTCTTCCTTTTATATGCTGGAATTGCAGTTGGTCTACCACATCTACATGTTATTTATGTGGGTGCTGTGGAATCAAGTTCTGTTTCTCACACATTTGCAGCAAGATCTTTATATATTGAGTCATCTCTCAATCCTGAGGCCCTATGTTATATCCATAGTACAGTAAAAGTAATAAGGGTAATAACCTACAATAACTCCCTTCCTGTTATGTGTAGTCTCATTGTCTTTGCTTGGTGTATTCTTGGTAAACCATGTTAAAAATATCAAACATAAACTTTAAAAAATTCATAAAATTTAAATTGAGTATTCTGAGATAGCTTATTGCCATTCCTGTCTGTCATTCCAGGGACATAAATCCATCCTTGCTCCAATGCATCAACTCCATGTATGCTGTATGTACAATGGTAATTTTGAAGTAGTTTCTCTAATCTGAATTACTGCATGCAGTATTCCCTTAAAAGTCATCCTTATTTCATTTACAATAGTTCCAATGTACAAAACTTTTTTTTACAGAATATTGCTATTATTGTACTTCATTAGTTATTTTTATTTTGTTGTTAACATCTTACTGTTTTTGATTTATAAGTTACACTTGACCATAAGATCATGCTGCAAATACAGAAGATATTGGTAGGTATTGGCATGTATTCTAACTTAAGTAATACATTGTGTCTATAAGTTTGAAAATAACTAAAACATTTCAAACTGGACATAGAATTAAATGTTAAACTGTTGGGTAAATATAAACCAACATTTTATAAATAAATAATCATAATAACTACCTTGGAGAGAAGATCAAAACAATATTGAATATTGTGAGACTAATGTAGCATTAAAGTATAAAGAAGAAGCTAAAATATCTTACCTTTATTATTCTTCAGCAAGTACTAAATGTCTTTATCAATTCAAGCATCTGAAAGTTGCTACACTAGAGGAACAATTAAAAGGGAAGAATCAGAGTCCATAGTTAAATTCCATTAGGAGAGACCTATGGCTCCATTCAAGATTGGATAATAGCAATCAGGTTGTTCTTCCTATCTGAGAGAACAGAACACTCCACCAAACAAAACCATGAAAAAGTTCCAAAGCTCTGCAAGGAAGTGAGAGACACACAGATGGAAATGAATCTTACAAAATATTAGCCAGTTATCTCAGGAAAGAATTTAGACTACAGAACGGAGAAGCACAGATGTTTCTCCCTTAATGGAAGAGATGCTTCTGTTTGCCTTGGAGTCCAGGGCACCCAAAGTTGTTCATGGAACAAAGTAATGAAAATAGAACCACCAAAGGGAACACTTGAGAAGGTGATAGTAGATTCCTTTGAACACTACTAAAGTGTAGTGTTCCACTTGAACCACTTGAAAGACATAGGAAAAATGAGTAACTGGTGTTCCTAAGAGCCAGGATGAATGAATGTTCCCACCAGCAGTCCAACCATGGGGTAAATACCTCAGGGGGAACCTGCTTCAGTAGTGGGGGACTGTTGGCTTTAGATTCAGCACTGTTATGTGACGTTCAGTTAAAACAGTTTCATTCCAACCTAGGCAAAATATCAAGACTATATATAGACATAAAAATACTAGCCATCTCACACAAAACACACACACACACACCCTAAGATTGTCCTGCTGAAAAGACCACTTGAGGATTCATAGACATGAAAATAAAAGAGAAATAGGACAATAATTTCTAGAGAAGTCTCTAACTGAAACCAATCCAGAACTTAGACAGATTCAGTGACATTAAAGCAGCTTCTAAACTGTATTCTGATTCTAAACTTAAGAAATTTGAACCTGTAACTGTATCTCTCTCCGCATATATTAAAGGTATTAGTTAAGCTTCTAGAACTGGAGGCTACAGCTTCATCAGTAAATATGTGCCAAATGAAAATAATGGAAGATAACGCAGTACAAAAAAAAATAGAAATGGGAACTAGAATTAAACTCATCAGAGAAAAAATAATTAAAAATATAACACCAGCTAAATGTCCCTGAAGGAGACAGAAAAAAAAAGGAAAAAAATCTTTATACATAACAAAAATAAAAAATTAGATGTAAAAAAGTGACAGTTCCATAGTGTGTGTACACAGAAACACAAGCAACTCAACAAAATCCAATGGTGAAAAAAGGATGAAAAAAATAAGAATGCATAGCAAAGTCAAATGGATAAATATTAGTAGTAAATATAGTACCATTATATAATAAAGGGCAAATATAAAAACTAGCATCATTCTGAATGGGAAAATCCCAGAAGCTTTCTTCCTAACATCAGGAAGGAGACTAAAATGGTTGTTGGCCATCGCCCATTCTTTAAAAATGTGTTTGTTTTTATTGTATATGTGTATTAAATGCCAGTGTGTCAATGCCACAGTATATATAGGGAGGTCAGAGGATAATTCTACGAATACTTTTCTGTCTTTCCTCCTCTATGTGGGTTTTAAGGATAAATTTTGGGTGGTCACACTTGTTTGCCTAAATGCTTCACCCACTTGGCCATCTCTCTGGCCCCTGTCATCTCTTACATTCTGCGCTTACATGAATTATTGACCAGTGGAATACAGCAAGGACAAGAAAGGAACATCTCTTTGTCTTCTTTGCATTGCTTAACATTAATTTTACAACAATTGCTTTTATTTTTATATTTTTATCTACTTTTGATTTTTTGGTCTAGAAGTCCTTCCAGGTTGTTTTCATTAGAGACTGTTACTATGGACAGGCATGGTAGAAAAGGGATTATGAAGAGGGGTAACTAATACTGAAGACCTATCTAAAATGTCTAAAAACCTACTACTAAGAAGTTTTCCTAAAGCCTATACAAACACACATATAAAAAGAACTGAAATGAAGTTATCCCATTTATGGGATAAAAATGGTCCTTTTAGAATTATAAGCTAGCAGATATAAATCTCCATGCTATGAATGGGTTATGGCTTTTGAAGTTGTTGGTTAGTGAAGTGCCATAAACTCCCAAACATTGCTAGCATTCTTAGTTGTCTTCTGGAACTTAATACTAAGATTCTCCTGCTGAAAAGACCATATACTTGAGTCACAGAAAATAAAGAAATGAAAGTCCTATTGATATATAAGGATAGAAGACATTTCCATTTTATGTCTTTATCAATTTCTCTTTTTTAATGTCTTAAAGTTTTTATTATACAAGTCATTCATTTGTTTAGTCATTTTTATTATACAAGTCATTCATTTGCCCCTGCAACACAATGAGGCTGTAAAATACTCCTCTGTAGTATTGTTGTCCTTTGTACACAGGTAGCCTACTTATTTTTCACTGTTAATTTTGTATCCTCTACTTTGCTCAAAGTATTTATCAATTATAAAAGTTTCATTGTGGAATATTTGATGTATAAATCCATATCATTTACAAATAAAGATATTTTGTCTCTTTGCCTTTTTCTATCTCTTGATCTATTTTAATCATCTTATGTTATTGTCCTAGCTAGGTCTTCAGTTCCAGTATTAAATATGTATGGAAAGGATACATATCATTGTCTTATATCATTTTAGTAAAAAACCTTTGAATTTATCTTTATTGGAATTGATATTGGCTGTGGACTTGACATAAATCATGTTTATTATTTTGAAGTATATTTTTCTCTACATGTCTTTTTCCGTGATGGGGTGTTGGATTTTGTCAAAGGTCTTTTTGGTATCTAATGAGATGATCATGTAGTTTTTGTTTTTGAGTTTGCTTATATATTGGTTTGCATTTATTGATATTGAGCCAACCCTGAATTTCTGGGATGAAGCTAACTTGATCATATGAATAATCTTTTAGAGGTGTTCTTGTACTGTATTCACTTTATAAGTCTTCACTGAGAGTTTTTGCATCTCTATTCAAAAGGGATATTGGTCTTTTTTTTGAAAGAGGTCTTTGTATTAGCATAATATTAGATAAGCAAAGAAAATTAGGAAACCTTTCTTGGATTTCTATTTTTCTGAATAATTGGACAAGTGTTATTCTTTAAAGTCCTGCTAGAATTCTGCACTGAATCCATCTGACCCTGGGCTATGTTAGATTGGGAAATTTTTATTTACTTCCTCAATTCACTAGATCTTATGTGTCTGTTTATATTGCTTATCTGATCTTGACTCAAACTTGATAGGTTGTATATTTCAAGCAATTTACCCATTTTTTCCAGGTGTTCTTTAGTTTTCCTGTAGATTTCAGGTTTTCTTTATTGTTTCTGTAGTTTCCCTGTATAAATGTCAGTTACCTCAAAGAAACATATCCTGCTGCATACTGCTTTTCAATTTTGTTTATTGTTGCATATTTTTCTTGCTCTTCATCTGTTAACTTACTGTTTATCTTGTAATTTCTTGTAATGCTAGTAGTATATAGGCATATTCCGGAGTGTTGTTTTTACCTCATTTAGCAGAATTCCTGGATTTTGCTATGTTCTCTTTCATTATCACAAAGAATATTTTCCTTTTACTGGCTTACAGAGTCAACTAACTATTGAGAATTATATAGCCTAGTTTATGAGAGGTGGAGTGTTTTTAAGCATTTGAACATCTATTACCACTGATTTCTTTCTGAACTAGGGTCTAACATCAAGACTAGGCTTTTATACAATGTTTATACAATACTGGAAAGACTTCTTTGACTTTCAGACATCTCCAGTCTTTTGATATTGCAATATGACTTTGTCATATACAAAGTTCTTGCTTGAGTACCATACTATTCAATATGTATGTGGTTCACATATCTGCAGAAAATCATACTATTTTAAGCACACTTATAGTTCTTTTTTTGTTGTGCTACATTCATAGCTATCTTTGGCTTCACTTGTGTGACACAGAGGTCACACACTATACAAGCCAGTAACTTTAGAGGATACAATTTTTGTCTCATATCTAAAATTAGCAAAAACTTGGAGGATAAAGATGAATTTTCTGTCCTAGATGATTTTCTTTCTTTAGAACTATTTTTCCAATAGTCTTCATTACCATAAAACATATCTAATTCTATTCAACAAATTACTATTTATGTATAATATTCTTTTGACTTTTCAATGGTATACTAGTGCTAGATTACATCAGAGACTAAAGTGCAAAGCTTCATATTTAATTTTATACTCAGAATTTCCTTTTTACAGAGAACGAAGATCGATCAAAGTATTATTCTCTCAAAAGTTTTCTTACTTCTTGGTTTTAATCACTTATTTTATTTAATTTTTAATTAAATTATTACTTATTTTTATTCTCATTTTATATTGTAATCTAAATTTCATTCATTAATTAAATTATGCAAGTACTAATTTGAATTACTTTTTTGTTTTCTGTCTTTCTTGAACATCCAAAGAGACTGTAAATCTGGAAGGCATATGAGAGTATATGTTTATAGCTGCAAACAGAATTCTCACTTGGTATAAGTGAGGAGGAAGTCTAGAGAGTGGAGGAAACATTGAAAGTGGTGTAAGAGAAAAGAAGGCAGTGGGGCATAAATGAGAAGAGCTCCTATTGGTTCATATATTTGAATACTTGTTCCTCAGTTGGTTGAACTGGGTGAGAAACACCAGGAAGTGTGGAATTTTAGGAGGAGGTATTTCACTGAGTGTAGGATTTAAGGTTTCAAAATCCCAGCCCATTTCTATTTATTCTCTTTCATGGCTTCTAGCACCATGCCTGGCTCCCTGTTATGATGGTCAGAGACTCATCTTCTGAAGCTGAAAGCCTTAATAAATGTTTTCTTCTATAAGTTGCCTTGAAACTTATAGCATTTTAAAAGAGCAATGCTCTTTTTAAAAAGGTTGTAGCATCTTAAAAGAGCAATAAAAAGGTAACTAAGACAAAAATCCAAAGAAATTAAAAAACTATGACATTTTCTGACAAAAATGATTTCAAATTTTTATGGAGAAAAAGAATAACATTTTATCTCCAAACCTTATAATTGTCACATTTTGAGATCCTGGTCCAATTAAATAGTTGGGATCCCTCTAATACCCTTTCCCTAAATTTTATGTAGTACTTTGTTCTTATATCCTTATTTGGAGCTAAAAAACATTGCATCAAACTTAACCAAAAGGAGATTTTGATGGGATAATCTCATTGGGTAGAGCAATTTATATATTTTTATCAACACTTCAGGACCTGTTACATCTTGTTACTTTCTATACAGTTCTCATTTTCAGTGATGTTATGAAAGCCATGGTGCATGCTGGATAATGCAGACTTCAAGCATTCACATTCTATTAATTAATTCATCACCTAAAAGCTAAGTATTGATTTTTTAATGGTTTTACAAATCTATTTAAGCTTCTGTGATATGATTAAGAGGGTGTATGTTTACTGAAAATTGTCTAACATGTACAGTGCATTAGTCTCAAAAAGAGCAAACAGTTTAGCTTTTGAGACAACAAAAAATAGCTTTATTAAAAACCTTTATTGAAACATTTTTCCTATACCAACAGTTCACTTAAGAGTATTGTAAGCCCTTAAATAAACTTAAATGCACTTAAATCTTAAATAAAATCTATTATTTCCAATTATTAGCACAGTGTGCCTTGAATTATAGTAAAAATAAAATCACACATCAGTTCTCTACTAATCTTCCAGCAAATGATAAGAGAATAAGTACTCTAATTCACTGCTGCTCAGACATCATGTTAGTTCATGTTGTGGAATTATATTGCAGGTTTCCATTTGTGTTTCTCAACAGTCGTTCATAAGAGTTTTAGAAAGAATTCTTTGTATATTTGTAAGTCATTCATCTTTTATAAGACTGTAAAATTCAGATCTATTCTTCACTTCTAAGACAATAAAGGTTTATCTATGACACCTACTATAACTAAAATTGAAAGACAAATTGATTTTCAGCAGCAATACTGAACAATGATGTCTTGCGGCAATTGCATCAAGAATACATGGTTGCCTATTTAGTTTTGGAAAGATAGAGTCATATGTATATATATATATATATATATATATATATATATATATATATATATACAGAGAGAGAAACAGAGAGAGACAGAGAGACAGAGAGAGAGACAGAGGGGGGGTTGTATGTTGGGTACACGTGAAGGAATACATGCCCATGTGCTTATGTGATTGAATGTAGAAAAAAAAATGTGACCCTCTCAATCACTTTTCTGAGCCAGTGACTCTCAGAGTTTGCTGATTTGGGTAGGCTAGCTTGTCACTGTACCCTGGAAACCATGTCTCTTACTCTGGAGTGTTGATGGTATAGACAAACCAATACTGCTCCCACCCAGCTTATATGAGAGTGGTGAAGATCTGAACTCCGGCCCTCATGCATGCATGCCATGGTTTTTAACCACTGATATATCATCCCAGTCCCTACCAAAGCTCAATACACTTTCTGCTGATGTTCAGCATAATCTTTTTCAGACAAAATTATGTCTCAAATGCTGGAATTTATGTTCTTACAGGAATTTCACTGCAAAATGGATACAGGGTATTAGAAACATTTCACTCAAAAAGTTCCATTATTTCCAGCAGTTCCTTTGCCTTTTAAATGACTAAGAAATCAAATTACATATTGAGAAAGTACCATACAGTCTCACAACAAGTATGTGACTGAGCATGCCAGGCAATGCAGAGAATGTTTCCTGGAAAAAAATGAGGACAATGTGTAAGAACTGTTTGTGAACCTGTGCAGTATATGTGTAGAAAAAAAACAGATACATAATAGCATGAGTGGCGTTTAGGTAATGAAGTCTCTTTCTTGATCAAGGTAGGACACATCCTAATACTTCTTATACAAATAACATTGAGTATCTATTTTTGGAGAGCAGAACTATGTCCATTAGATAGTTAAATGGCTGATTATCTTCTTGTAATTGCAGTTGTTTTAGTGGGAACAGTTGCTGCTGTTGCTCAGTTTATAGATGACACCCAACTGGCAATAGAAGAGAGGATGCTCTTTGAAGTTTCCCATCATGCAGAGATAAAAAGGCTGCAGAATAATCCTGCTAGTCCTTTTGATATCATTAATTAGCAGCAGAGTCAAGGTTGGTATGTACCATAGCTTTCTTAAGTCAAAGTTAGCTTTGTTTTATATTCTCAGAGTCAAAGAAAGAAAGAAAAAAAAGAAAGACAGAAAGAAAATAAAAAAAAGCTAGACTCAGTTTATGAATACATAAAGTGGCCTTTTGTGATGGAAACTAGCTAGGTAGACGTTTTGTTGGTTTTGACATAGGGGAAAAATGGACCTTTTTCTATACTTGGTTTCTCCCTAGCTTTCTTCAAATGATCACCATTTGGCACTTCTTTAAGAGTGTGTATAATTAGGATTTTTAAAAGGCTTCTGTAGATCATGAAAAAATCCTCTCATTTGTGGGTAACTTCAAATAGTCTTACAGAGCTGTGAAATGAAATTGAAATTTTCCTATTTACATAATTTTTCACATAGTCTACCCTTCTCTATTTCTGCATCTGCACCTAAACAGAAACCCACAGTTCTGCTTAATTATGTCACTGACAGCAAATAGAGGGTTCTGCATTTAAGTTCCCATTTCTAAGATGGTCATTTCCAGCAACAGATGTTTCTCAAGGGTAAGTGTGACTCTAGATAGCTCTATGAATTGCCAGAGGATGAAGAATATAGCAGAAAGAACTACAGCAATCCAGGAAAGGTGAGAAAAGGAGAAATAGTCTTCCCAGGGACGAGCTCCTTAAGTAGTTATCCAATACCAAGAGGTTAGTCCTCAAATCATTAACTTAGATTAACAGTAATTGTACTGAGCAGGTTGTATTTATGTATTTAGGCATATATATCCTCAAATAATAAAAAAAAAAGAGGTCAATATGGTGGCTCAGCAAATAGCAACACTTAGAAACCTAAGACAGGTCATTTGGATTACAATTTGTTTGAAGCTAGTCTAGGTAATAAAATGAGAAATTATCTCACAAAGCAAAAATAAAAATTAAATAAAGAAGACTCGGAAGAATAACAGGAGTAGAGATAAAAAATATTACATCAAGTAAATATCTACTTTTGTGTAAACATGTGTAAAAGATATAATTATATGTTTTTAAAATTCTACATCCCTCCTTCACTGTTGTCCATATCCTCCTGAATTCCAGAAATAGAGGTTTCTTGGGAAGATGATATTAACATATGATTTCCAAGATAAAAACAGGAAAAAGACTGATCAATAGAACTAACTGAGATGCTTTTATTATTCCTTGTGAAATTTCCTGATCATACACCAGACCACTGTGTACTGGAGACAAATACAAGAAAAAACCTATTTTTGTTTTTAGAGTGCATGCAAACCAAAGAAATACTTTCTAGAATTATTGAGTGTTGTAATTCTGCATGGAATGATTCTTAGTTGTTCATTCAGTGGAAAGTTTCTGAGCATTTACTGTGCATCTGGTAGCATTCCAAGCACCAAAGATACAGCATCAAATAAGTCAGGCAAATCTCTCTGCCTTCAAAGAGTTTACATTCTAATAAAAGGAAAAGAAAAATCCTCACATACTGAAATACAATACTAATTTGGAGAGCTGAGGCAGGCCAGGTGTATCACCTTTTGTTTAAGGATGGTATGGGTTATAAAATAAAATCCCCTCTTACAAAATAGAATAAGTAAATAAAAATTGAGTAAGAGAAAATAGAAATGACAGGAGGAGAAAGAGACCATACTTGGGACATACTCTTTCAACTGTAAGAGTATATAATAATAAGATGGCCAGGAGGAAAACATTAAAAATTATATGGAACACAGCAGGAAGCACATATTTGCTTGAAAGTATTTTTTTTAGATTCAGTGTAGTATTTCTGCTATTTGCATATGTTCCTTTGTTTCACCCATCCTTATCTCAGAAGGACCTCATCAAGATCCTGTAATGATTGGTACCCTGAGATCTGAAAGGTAACAAAATACATACCTAAACATGGCCATAAAGAAATGACCTGTTTCCCTAACTGGGTGCCTTTGGCCAAGTAAACGAAGCTGTCAGATTGACTTTTGTCTCATACTTGCAATAGGATGATGATGCTTTGTGCAAATATGAGTTTCTATGCTAAAAACTCAGTAGACACTAAATATATAGGAATAACTTGTATTTCATGATTTTTTAAAAATAAACTACAGAAAAAAACTTTTTTTTGATGGATATTGGTCATTTTAAGGAAAATTGCTCTGTGATTGATGATATATAAACAAATACTATAACTGAGATACAATTATAATGCAGGAAATCCCCTTCTTAAAATGAATAACATTTCAATAGTTCTCTTCGTAGTCAATACTAAAAAATTTATTAAAAGTGAATATTTACTGCCTTATGGCTTGTAGAAACTGATTAAGGTAAAGTCTTTCCTGTGCTTTTCATGATGCTGTAGCTTTGATTAAATCACACAGAACATCTTGGACACAATAACACAGTGAGACAGAAAGCTTGTTAAGGGAAAAAAAGGTAACATACTTATCACAGAGAGAACAGAATTCTGAAAATTGAAATTTTCCAGGTACCAAAATAAGCAAAGCAGATTAAGCAGTAAGAGGCTTCTTTACTGTGCTCTGTCTTTTGGGCACATTGCCACTCTTATGGCCCTTCTCTTAACCTCATACAATTCCAGTACCATTCTAATCTCAGGCTCTTTTGTTTTGTTTTATTTTGTTTTCTCAGCCAGTTAAGTTTGGCTTGCTGGAAGTACAGATGATGTGGGCAGGGCCTAGATGATAAGGGTTCAGCTTCTGAGAACACTTGCATTAGCCTCTTGGTATTTATTTGGCTACAGTCAATGAAAAGGAAACCGAGGAGCAGGGACTAAAAGTAAGGGATTCCTTTAAAAAAAAAAAAAAGCTAGCTATTTTCTCAAAGATGGGGAAGAGATCACAGAGAACAATGCCTACTCTCCACATTCTTAACTACATGACTCTGTGGAGCATACAGCTCTGTTGGAAGGCCGTCCTTTATCAGGCTCACTAGCAAACCACAGTAAAAACCAACACAGACACAGATAAAAAGTCAAGAGAACCAGAAAGGGGATTAAAAAGTCCTCAAGATGTTTCCAAGGCTGGGTTTAAAGATTTCTATAAATGACCGCTAGCTTCTGGAAAGATGAAATCACGTGCGGCCCATCTAATCTCTCAATAAAAGTTTGACAAAACAAACCCATTGAGTCTGAATTCTTTAACAAGACCTGTGATAATTTTAATGAGTGGAGTTAAATGTTTCATTTTCAAATGTGTAATTCTTAGTTCTTATACATATATTTGATTAGACAATAGATAGCTTTGACCAGATTCTTGGTTAAAGGTCTTAGGCTCAGAGGTGACCATTTGGTGTGTCTGTCAGATCATTCTGATTATCTGTGTTAAATCCAGAATTCATTATCCTCCCTCACTGAGACAATAAGAGACCTAAAATATATTAAGTGACAGACGCAGCACACTCAGAGGGACCTCAGTGGACAGTTGAACAGAAGCTGACAGTGACTCCTTTCAGGAAACACCTTGAAAAACACAGGGTTGAGAAATATTGCTTTATTTTATAGCAGAAATATGATGATATTCCTAAATGTGTACAGTGACACATAATTGATGGGTTATTTCAATGAATAGTTATAAAAACATCAATTTTTGGCCATAAGCTATGTAGACGATAATTCATTTTTGTTTTAGAAACCCTGAACAGATTTGCAACTAAACCTATAATGATTTATTCCAAAAGCTTTAGTTTGTGGTGAAGTAAAATCTTGAATACCTCCTTCCAGTTGACTGAAGAAAAGATATGTAAAGTGAGCTTTCTCACAGATCCTCATGTAAGGATGACCCGTGATAGCTGATTCTTGCATAGATGTGCATAGGGCAGAATATAAACAATATTATACTTTTCTGGTAACTATAACCTGATAAGAACCAACTTAAAGAAAGAAGGGCTCATTCCAGTTTACCATTTGAAGGGGAATAGTCCATTATAGTAGAAGGAAGAATGGTATAGCAGTGAAAGACAGCTGGTCATATTGGAACACAACAGAGAGCAAACAGGAAGCAGGGAATAAAGGCCCCATATCATACGTCTTCCAAATCCAATGAGGTTTCACCTCCTAAAGTTTCGACAGTCTTCTAAATTAGCACCACAGCCAGGGACCAAGTGTTCAAACACATGAGCCTAGGGAATATATTTCACACTCTAACCATAAAGAAGGTACACTGCAGAAAACAAAATAATACACGAAATGTGATTATATTTTCAATTTTAATTAGTTTCTGTTATATTACAATTTCCTTTGTGTAAATGGAAGTACCTTCATTGATCAAGTGGCTGAAATTATGCTAATTTTGAAACAAATGACAATTTTGTTTTATTATTTTTGTTTATATTATGCTTCTCAAAAATTCAGTTTTATCCCACATCAACAATAGCAAATATAGTAATGCATAGATTATGACTGAATTCCCATAACATATACTCCTGATACATAGCCCAGGTTTGCCTTCATATGAAAAGATCTTGCTGATCTACTTTTCTAAGTGTTACTTTGAACATGTAGAACATCTTACCAATATTAAAAATTGTGTTGTATGGGACCTTTGAATAATGCCTTTATATATTCAAAAGCAATATATTGCGCTATTCTTGAAATAATATTAGAAATATAAGTAAGTGCTCTTAGATTGGAAAGTAACAAAAAAATCTTAGATGAATTCTGTCACTTGTTGACAAAACTTTAAAGAAGTAAGTGTAACAATTTAGGGCTCCAGTGAAACTTAAATTTCTTTTTTATAGATTATTTTATATTTTAGTA